>NW_028297431.1:4820178-4848159 GCF_049724085.1 Artemia sp. Qi Xiang Cuo
GCTTTAGTCCCAAGAGCTCCCCCCTGGACCGCTATCGTTGACACATAAATCCCCAACTAACTACGAAATGAGATACCCGGAAAAGCTTCTCGAATTGATGTTAAATACTTTACAGATTCTCCCCCCTGTTTCAAGTTAAATTTCTCAAAATTGGCTTATCCCCTTCTCCTTAAACCCCCAAACTTTAATTGGATTCAAACATTCCCTTCCCAAATCATTCACTTCTCGCCTACTAATATTCTACAGCATGAACTAGTAAACAATTACATAATACAAACACTACACAATACTTGCATAAGTAATAACGTACATAGTATAAACGAACCACACTAACAACAGTAGTCGGAAACTGGATATTTTAACACTTCATTTTTCTTTGTATACTTTAAAATAGACTTGTTCCCCATACCCCTGAATTTGATGAGGACAAGGAAAGTTGGGATTATGTATAAACTTTGAATTAGGGCAAAAGGAATGACCGGGAAAGGCTTATTAATCCGGAAAATACCAGCGACAAATAAATGAAATTGCAGAAACTCTAAAAATCATACCATGCTGCAATGACGTTAAGATATTATTCCCAATAAAATCCTCGGGGTTTTATTGCTGCGGAACGCCTCGGATTAGACCTATTTGGTTTTTCTCTACTAACTTGTGGTTCGACAAATGGCAGTACTACTGTTGATATCTGTACATAACTATTAGCGCTACGCATTAAAACCATCCCGTGAGGCATCAACCTCATCTCGCGAGATATTACAACCAGCTCCCTCTCCCTGGGTAGCCAAACTGCCCTGCGAGGCATCAGTAACATCTCGCAGTGCAACAAAAAAAAACCATCCCGTGAGGCATCATTACCATCCCACGGGACCTCAAAACCAGCTCCCTTTTCCTGGGTAGCCAAACCTCCCTGCGAGGAATCAGTACCATCTCGCAGTGCAACAAAAAAACCATCCCGTGAGGCATCAGTACCATCCCACGGGACCTGAAAACCAGCTCCCTTTTCCTGGGTAGCCAAACCGCCCTGCGAGGAATCAGAACCAGCTCGCAGTGCAACAAAAAAACCATCCCGCGAGGCATCAGTACCATCCCACGGGACCTTAAAACCAGCTCCCTTTTCCTGGGTAGCCAAACCTCCCTGCGAGGAATCAGTACCATCTCGCAGTGCCTTCTCATTATCATTGAGTCCAAATTTCACCCTCGTCAGCGCAGAAAGAAATTCATCGGAAAAAGAAGACGTGTCTCCTTTCCCCACTACCTGTTCTATCTGTTCATATTGTATTGCAACCTTATACGCATCACCTAAACAAAAAAAAAATTCTGCACTATTCTCTAACAAATACCGTTTTTGGACGGTCTGATCCACTCCTTGAATAAATTTAGAGCAAATCTTCCAAGAACTACACCATCATCCCTGGCTTCTAAGGACACCCTAAATGACCTTCCTAATTTTTGCATCCTTCTATAGAATAGATATACCCTTTTCCTTAAATTGAGCCACGCCTACAAACTCTGCAACCATTTTGCCTATTATTTTGCCTGGGGTATATACTACAAGTAATCCACCTTTTAAACTTGACAAACTTATAATCGTGGGATCCAGATTCCCAAAAAAAGAGCGAAACAAACCATGGGCCAAAAATGACGCAAAGCTTTTGAATCAGACCAATTTAACAACAACTGAATTTTTTTTAACTTTGCAACAAACTCAATTTTTGTAACTTTGTAACAAATTTTGTAACAAACTTAATTATTTTTCCACTTTCTGACTTTGTGAGTGGCGTTATTACTAAAAAAAGGGTCAATTAGCGATCCTATTACTTGGGACTGTTGAGGCTGTTCTATTGGAGGATTAATTGGGGTGGTGCTCAGGGGAGTTAGAGGGTTTGTTGGGACCCATGTCTTGATCTTTTGAAGGTAATCATAAAGTTCATCTTGATCGAAATCAGGATCATTTTAGTCAAATAAAAGAGGTGGAAATATGCCATTTCCCCTCCACTGTTTTACAAAATCAAAAGCAACCTTTTTGTTATATCCAGTTTCCGCCGGATCGAGAATAGGAATAAAAACTGACATATTGAGATTAAAATTTGAAAAGCAGTTATTCTAAAAATTTAAATATTTGTTTTAAACACAGCTCTTTAATTACGGACGCCAGATTTTGGGCAATAAACTTCACCTTTAACAACAAGGGTCTAATAAAATTTACTGGGTTGTTTAGTCGTGCTAAATCACTTACGAAAGATAGTCCTTTCCAAATCCAATTGTAGTTGGTTTCAATTAAATCACTAGCGTCAAATGTAGTCACAATTGATAATTAATTTTCGATTATTGAATTAAAAATGTTAAATTTTGGTTGTAAACTGTCAAATGTAGAACAGACGTCGACTGTATAAAATCAGGTAAAAAAAAAACAAACGTAGAATGGCTAAGTGAAGGTAGAAATCAACCGAAGACTCTCAGTTGTAGAAATTTGAATTAGTAGGTAGAAGCTATCGCGAGGAAATCCATATTAGGCATTGTGGAACAGCCTATTTCAAAATGTTTAGTTAAAAGAAAGTGTTTCTCAAGAAGGCGCTTTGAATAAAAGAAAGTTCAATAGCTCGTAACGTTTCGATGTCTTATTAATCAGTCTTTTGTAGTATTTGCAGATCAATATCACGGTCTGGTAGCGGGCGAAATACTCTTCAATATGTTGCCAGTATTTAGCGTAAGATATCGTAAATACTTAAAACGGTCACTCAAATGTCACTTGGAGGTTTTGCACTAGTGATATATGCTCCAGTATTTTTACCCGCTTGCCACCACTCTGTAAACCTCTTTTTAGTTCTTTATTTATATGCCTTTTTGTATTGGCAGGTGTAATGGTCTACGTAAATTCCCAAGATAGACGATAAACCTTGGTACATGGTCTTTATTAAATAACGTGAGAATACACATAGAGAAAATAAGGTAGCACAAGAACAACTAACTACGACGAAGGCGAGAGATGGACTGCCTTTAGAAATGAGCGAAGAATGTAACTTTCCTGGAACGGAAGTTCCAGGCCTGGGAACGACCACTTTCCCACGACTAGCTTTAGTCCCAAGAGCTCCCCCCTGGACCGCTATCGTTGACACATAAATCCCCAACTAACTACGACATGAGATACCCGGAAAAGCTTCTCGAATTGATGTTAAATACTTTATACCCGGCACGGTGGAGCCTCTACCATAAGATCTATATGGTAACCCTATGTCAGGTAAAACTTGTGAAATACATGCATACTAGTCAAGCTATTAAAAATTACATACAAAAAGTGTTTCAATGTTTCCATAATAAAATCCCAGAGGTCAGTGAAAGAGACCATTCTGGAACAAATGAAGACATGTTCAGATGTATCTTTTATTGGTATCTGGAACCAATTACCAATTTAAAGATCCTCAAGCTTGTTTGAAAACCCCTACAAACTCAAACATCCAAAAAAGAAAAGCGCAAGAGAAATTATATTAAAATATCATTCAGTATTTCTTTATAATTTTTTGTATATTTACTTAAAAGTTCATGATACATGTAACTAAATTTTTTGAATTGCCAACTAATTTTTTTGGCTGAAAAACCTCTTAAGATCAGTTTTTCGCTCAGCTTTTTACATCTATTTTTAAAATCTGTGTAATTACTACATATTTTTGCATACCTAAATAATTGGGAATAATAAGCCGAATAAGTAATATTTGAATGTATATTACTTTCAAGAAATGGAAAATTAATTACTTCAAAATTAAAATCATCCGTTTTATTTTATAATTTAAAAACTAATTTATTATTATTTGAAATATTAATATTTAAATCTAAGAAATGGTCGGAGTGTCCCGTCCCATAGCTAGGCTCAAGAATTAACTCTTGTGGATAAATATTTTTTGAAATGTCAATAAACTCTGCACAATTTATTACTAAGAGGTCGTCCAGATATCTTTTATTATTTGAAAGGTTATATTTTACATTGCTTGGGCTATTTTTATTTATCATATATTCATATTCTAATTGACTTAAAAACAGGTCTGCTATAAATGGACTCGCATTCCCACCCATAGGAATACCTACAGTTTGTTTATATAAATTCCCATTGAATCTTATAAATGTATTAAATAGAACAAATTCCAATAAATCGCATACCATATCCAAGCTATAACATCTTGAATTAATAGTACTTCTAAAGAAATTCGTCCATCGGGCTTTTTTTATTAAACGTATCAATTTTCAAAAATCCAATATTAGACAAAAGAAAAGATTTCTTTATCACCATTTTCAATTTTTCGAATACTAAATTTAGTGACGAATTTGTATACAGAGTATTAAAATCAAATGAATCGACTCTTTTAGCTGAAACATTCACCAAAGAATCTATCACTTGTAACGAGTTATTAATTCCGGAGCAATATGCTTTAAAGTTATTTCTAATTTCTCCTAAAATTAAAGATAGATCAGTAGCCGCAATTCTGGTTGGACACCTTGCTGCCCCAGCAATAAAACGTGGTTTTGGTGGATTTTTATGAAATTTTATCGTCCAATATAAGAAAGGAAACTGTTTATCATTATCATTTATTTTAATGTTGAAATTTTTTACAATTCTTTCTTCTATATTTTCAATGAAACTATTTCCCTCCATATTGGCCTTTTCATATGTATTTGTTGTTTGTAACTCTTTTGATAAAATATCACAATAGAGTTTCTGACAAATTACGGCAAAATTATTGCTAGCTTTATCAACTGGTACAATTATAAATTCATTCTGTATATTTGCAATTGCTTGTTTCATATTGGGATTATAAAATATTGAATTTATCACAGAATCTGTTGGATTAATTCTATACATGCTATTTCGTACACTAGTCAAAATATAATTTATCCAATTCTGAAATCTATCTTTAGTAATTTTCTCCTTCTTGTACCATTTATCAATAAATAAATTTAAATCATTCTTTAATCCCCTAAAAATATCTGCTGGCCTTATGCGGTAAGAAATACGGAACTTAGCACCCATTTTCATTATATTTGGAAGATCATGATGCTTTATAATGGCCAAATCCCCCATTACAATATGCTCATAAGTTTGATCGGCCTTCGGTAGAAATTGCTCACAATTACAAACCGGTGTCCAAGTACTCCCCCTGTCAAGTTTCTTAATTATTGAATTATAGTTAAAAATCATTTGACAAATTGTTTTTCAAAATAGATATGTTAAAATTGGACTACCATTATACACCAAATTACATGGAAGGGTATTCTTTACTCTCCGCTGGTTTAAAATTTTTGGCAAATTAATATATTCTATTTGTTTAGAACAAAAATTAATAGACAAATATAATCTATTATCCTTATTTACAATTTTTTCAGATTTATTATATTTTGAAATAAATTTTGATTTAGCTAAAATACAAACTGCATCATAAATTAATTTATTTTTGAGTTACATGTTGCACTATTTTTTGCAATCCAGAAAACTTTTGTTAAATTATTCTTTAATAACTTATTTAGAGAGTGTATTAAACTAGTCATTACATTAGTATCAAATATGTTACCTAAATCGATTAAAATTGCCTTTAAATCTCAGTATTTATTTTTATTATTTTTCCTAAGTCCTATTGATCTGTTTTTACGTTTAATTGGTTAATTAAAAGAAGGGTGGTTCGTTAGCCCATTGATACATTTAGCCACTACATGTGACCCGTCTCCGTGTTTTTCTAATCAATCATTAATCCGAGAAGGATATGCATTAGACTGAGCCTGGATCCAAGACTCTTCTTGTCTGCGTTCTTTCTTATTTTTTTCCTCTTTAGTAAGGTTTTCTAATTCCAGATTTTCTAAAATTGTAATAGTTACACTAGATACCGAGCGAGTACCATTATTACAATGTTGAACTAGATAATTATTAGTTTTTTCCTTGGTAATTGTAGTTTTATGTCCCGAAAATCTCTTATATATATATATTGTTAATTGTTTCCCCCACATATTGTAATTGACAATTTTTACATTATATTAAATAAATAATATTATTTTTTTTACAATTTACCTTTCCAGTTAATAAACATTGAAACTTTTTATTATATAAAGTGCTTTTAAAATAATTTTGAGGGATGAAGGGATCGTGACAAATAAAACAACAACCATTACACTTACTAATATTCGGCAGACCCCTTTGAATATAATCCTTATCAATATTATTCAATATTCATTCATTCATTCATTCATTCATTTTATTCGAATAAAAACATAACACAAACATTAATAACAATAAAGATCCTAGAAGATAACTTGTTAAGGACCAAGAGAAAAAAAATTAAAGTAACACTGAAAGAGAAAAAAAATAGAAGAATAAAACATGGCTAATTAGAGCAAATTTGTTAAAAATGGAAATATTAAATTATACCATCAAGTTTTGTTACATTTTTATACAACTTGCAGAAACTTGTGGCTAGTTCAACACTGGAGGGAATTTTGTTCCATTGAATAATAGATTTGTAAATGGGAGATTGCTGGGCAGCACTAGAAACGCATTTAGGAATTTTAAAGGCTCTATTGGATGAACGGAGACAATGGGCTTCCGAATTATTAATATTATAATAGGTTAGGAGTTGAGGTGGAAGATTATTGTGGAAAGCAGAGTAAGCAAGCAATAAATTTAGTTTTTGTATGATTTGATCAAGTGGAGCTATGCCAAAATCTGAATACAAATCATGAGTTGGATATAGACGGGGAAGCCGAAAAACTGCTTTAATGGCGCGGTTTTGGGCAAATTTGAGTTTTTTAATGAAGGACCGTTTTGTATTTCCCCAAACTGATCCGCAATAAGAAAGGTAAGGAAAAATAAAGGAATAATAGAGGGTAACTAGGATATCAGGAGGAAGAAAATAATTCACACGGTTAATCATAGCTATTTGTCTCAAAATTATTGCTGTTATGTAAGAAATATGATTAGAGAATGACAAGCATGAGTCAATAAATACACCAAGAAACTTGGCAACCTCCACTTGTGGGATGATGTCGGAGGAGTACCTGAGACCAAGAGCAGATTGAATAACGTCTTTGTTGTAGGGGGTTCTGAATAACACTATTTGACTTTTTTTGCTATTAAGGGTCATGTTATTCGTTAGGCACCACGCCTGGACTCTGTTCAGAAGGACTTGGGCAGAGGTTACTGCCAATGGTAGATTGGTGCCAGTGATGAAGAAGTTCATGTCATCAGCAAATAATACAGGATACACTGAAGGGCCCAGGTCTATAACAAGATCATTGATATACAGGAGAAATAAAATAGGGCCTAGAACGGAGCCTTGCGGGACACCCCTCCAAACAGGTAAGGGCTGAGAGGATACTCCACCCAGGCTCACACTCTGTATCCTTCCAGATAGATAAGAATCAAACCAAGAGAGGGGAACACCACGAATACCGTAACTATTTAATTTATTTATTAAAATACTATGATCGACCGTGTCAAAGACCTTGGAGAAATCCAAAAATAAGCCCAATACAGTTTTTTTAATGTCGATTTGTGAGCGTATGAACTGTGTGGCGTCAATTAGAGCACGAGAAGTTGAGAATTTCGGCCTAAAGCCATATTGGTGAGGAGAAATCAAGGATACGGAATGCTGACTGTCAAACAGAAAGGGAGACCGACGTCTGAAGATGATTCTCTCGAGCACTTTGGATATAACAGGAAGAATTGAGATTGGACGATAATGACCTATCTCAGTTGGATCGCCCTTTTTAAGAACTGGAATAACAATGGCTGACTTTAGTAAATCAGGGAAAACTCCGTGGGTTAAAGATAGGTTGGCAATATGCTTGATGGGCTCGTAGACAAAAGGAGATATGGTCTTCAGGAGCTTATTACTTAATTCAAGACAGTCAGGAGTAAAACTATTAGGGAGAGACCCGATGATTTGAAGTACCTCATTGCTATCAGTTGGGCAGAAAAACATGGATCTAAAATTGAAGCAAGGGAATACAGCCTGTGAGGAGGAGCGGGAGTCAGCATGAGGAACATTCAAAAAATAATTATTAAATGCATCAGGTGCATGTAAAGGGTCAATTAATCTACCATTTGTGTCTTTAAGGCGAATAGGTATAGACTTTGATTTTCTATTTTTTGAAAGTATATCATTAATGGTGGACCATATCTTTTTCAGATTTCCTTTGCAATTGAGAATTTTTGTATAATAATAATTTTTCTTCTCTTCACGGATGAGTTTAGTGTATAAGTTTTTATAATGTTTATAATTAGATAGGTCAATATCACTACGGGTCTTACAGGCTAACTTATATAATTTGTTTTTACGATATGAGGAGACAATGAGGCTATGTGACATCCAGGGGCAAATAGGGATATTTTTCCGGTTAGGTTTACGAATAGGAAAAGTTGAATGGATAATCTCACTTAGCCTTTGCGCAAAACCATTTGTGGCAGAATTTACCTCGTGACAATTTAAGACATCGGACCAGTCAGTGGTTCTTAGGCAATCGATGAAATGGTTTATATTTGCAGAACTGTAGTTTCGAGTTGGTGTTGGGATATTAATTCTAGACCGTAGAGGTAGTGGTTACGAAGGTTGAGACAAGTAAATAGGAAAATGGTCTGACAGACCCGAAAATACTATATTTGAGGACAGGTCATTTCCCAGGGAAGTGGATACAAAAATGTTGTCAATTAATGTTGAAGTTGATCTCACAGGATCGACTCTACTGAGAAAAAAATTGTGGGTAGAAGACCACTCGCGGTTACCGATTCAAAAAAAGTGTCAGATTCAATATTTTTACCAACATTGAGTAGGTTGCAATTAAAGACCCCAAGAACTATTGTCTTTTTATGGGGTAGGTTAATAAAATTAGAAAAATCATCAAACAGATTACAAAAACATAAGGTCGGAAATGGAGGAGGTTTATAAAATAAGGAGAGTATATAGGAATTTTGGCCGATAACTATCTTAACAATTATTGAATAAATACATCTGAGATTTAGTTGTGTAGAGAAAATAGATTCGCACTCTGATAGCCTGGTAAAATTTACATTCGAACGGATGTAAAGAGAGATACCACCAGAACACTTAGTCAATCTCCTGGGCATATGGATTATTTGGTAACCAGGGAGTAAAAAATCACTAGTGTCATCATTATCGGAAAGCCATGTCTCTGTTAATCCTATTACATCGAAAGGGCAGACACCATTAATTGAAATTAAATCTTTAAACATGAGCCACTTATCCCGGATGCTTCTGATGTTGAAACAAAGAACATTAAGGGAATTATTATTTACTAGTTTTGGCTTCACATTAGTAGCAAAATCGGAAATATCAAGGTATTTACAACTAGCATTTGTTAAGGTACCAGGGGGGCTGCTTATAGGGTTGGCATGCTGATTAACATCTATATCGGGATAATTAAAAACAATGTTATTGGAAAGGGATAAATTAGTTAAAAACGAAAAGTCACACATTAAATAGTCGTCATGCGTTCTGATTGTGACTCAATCAGCCTATGTTGGCTTAAAACACTCTCAATTTGAATTTCTGCTTCGGAAACTATGGTCTCGCCAAAGTGAGTTTTTTGCCAAATTCTTCAGAATAATGCATTTCAACTGATTGGGTAACTCTAATTGGGAGATAAGCATAGAGGTAACTGTAAAGCTGGCTGATTTAAAGTACACGTTTGATTCATCTTCCAAAGCATTTGGAGAAACTTTGTGAAATCTGTGGAGAGTAATTCCAGGTAGCTTTGTCGGTCTTGATGTCTTTCCTTGCGCAGGATTTTCCGAAAGGGGTTCTTCAGGTTTTTTTGGGGGGCACTTGCTATCAAGGGGAACCATGCATTAGTTTTGTCTCGGATGAGATTATTCTGAAAACTTTCAACACTAGGGGAAGCATTGGGAACTCTTGGTGTCCTGGGGAATGCTGGTTGCCTGGGGCCTGTTGGTGGTTCAGGGGCTGTTGGTTGCCTGAGGCCTGTTGGGGGACGGGGGACTCTTGGTGTCCTTTGGACTTGCATTGCTACAAAAGGGATTGGAAGTTGTTGCTCTTTTGCTATTCTTAGTATCTCTGCCCTTTGTTTATATTTGGGACAGCTTCCTTTATCTAGGGACTGGTGTTTGCCCTTACAATTAGTACATATTGGGTCAAATTGACAGTTTGACTCATTATGGTCCTTGCGAAGGCAAATCTTACAAATGTTGGAATCCTCTCTACAGTATTTATCTGAGTGACCAAGCTTTAGACATTTAATACACTGTAATGGCTTTTCTTTGTAAGGCTTGAAAAATTTTTGTTGGCCAAAGAGGAACACTTTGTCAATATTAAATTGTCCTTGAAGCTCAAACAACACAGTTTTTAAGTTTTAGGTTTCAGGGGTTTCGCGACCAAGGGTATGAACACTAGAGACCGGAATGCATTCACCTTTTCCATTCATCAATGCTTCCTTCAGGTCCGAGTTTAGAAATGATTTAGGGATATTGTAGAGCACTATCTTTGTTTTTATTGGGCTTGGGGACCACAGGTGGGCTGTGACAACAACATTTTCAACACTTTTTAGCTCCATTACCTTTTTCACTGATGTGGGATCGTTCAAAAGG
This sequence comes from Artemia sp. Qi Xiang Cuo, assembly GCF_049724085.1. Lineage (NCBI taxonomy): Eukaryota > Metazoa > Arthropoda > Branchiopoda > Anostraca > Artemiidae > Artemia > Artemia sp. Qi Xiang Cuo. The sequence continues at coordinate 4,830,779 of NW_028297431.1, forward strand.
ATATCTAGGGATCCTGATCTGTTTATATTCATATTAAAGTTGCAACGAATGGTCTTGAAGAGGGAAACTCGCAACTTTGGTAGATCACGGTTGGTAAACAAGCAATTATCAGATTGGGGAACTAGTTGAATAATTACCGGGGAATCGGCTGGATTTTTTGAAGGGTTGTTCGTGGTATCGGTTAGATGTATTATTGCTGAATCTGGTGGACTTTTTGTTCTCTGTCTTCTACGCTTAGCCGAGCTTACTATCTTAAAGCCTTCTTCATCTTTTTCAGTATCAGTTGTTGAGGGGGATAGACATTGGGTGGTATCCATGTTTAGGGTATGAATACTCTTCAGAGAGGTCGCTGGTACATTCGCAGCTTTAGGGGGTTCTAGCAAGGGCTTTTGAAGATGGTTGAAATGGTGACTTACTCATATCCCTATCAGGAGGTTGTTTTGGAGGCTGCTTTTTTCCAAACATTTGAGCTATTCAAACTCACAAATTCTAACACTAATTAGAAATTGTTTCACAATAAATTCAAAATAATCAACAATAACGAGAAAAGTACCAGTAATCTAGTTTAGTGTTTACTAATCAGTTGCCAATAAAATCAGAAATCAAATACAGCCAAAACGACAAAAAATAAAAAAGTCCAAGACATGTCCAAAGGACAAGCCAACATTACATAATTAAAAAGGTTGCTCTTAATAATCATACAAAAAAAAAAAAACAAAAAAAAACAACAACACAAAAACCAAAAACACTATCCTAAATAGAACATTTGCTTATTCAACCCTTTTAAAATAAGTGATACATTCGCCAAATAATCATCAATTTCAGGTAAAACCTGGACCATCAAGGTCCGTCGGGGAGGACCCCCACCCTTGATGGTCCCAGATCTAGCCCGAGGAATATAAAAAAACTAACATAACACATTAAAACAATGAAATTCTTACTTTATAATATGTGGCATTTTATTAATCTGATTATCATGTTTCCTTCCATTGTTAGCCATTTTTTAAAATAATTTCAAATGACAATTACATTCATACAGGGGTGGACCTAAAGCAAAATATTGGGGGGGGGGGGAGGAGGCACAAGGTGACACGGGTGCCTATGCAATAGAAAATCTTGCTCCCTCCCCCTCCGGCCGCCTTGATCCGCCAGTGCATTTAAAGTTGTATTGTTTTTGCTCAGGGAAAACTAAATTTAATCAAACAGAGACTATATACTGAATAAACTGTTTAAGCAAAGAACTTATAACGTAGGCTAATCTGAATTCAGTTAACGGAGATACATATATTATTAAGACTATATATGAGACCATTAATGGGGAGGGTACATTATCAGAAAAGTAACCCTAATACTTGGGAATAGCATAAAATACGAGTTCTAACGGTACTATTTTTATTCGTTTAACATTTTTCTTCTGATATGACCAATCACTAAACATTTACAAAAAAATTGCACCCCTACCCCACTTATATTTTGAAAATTCATTTTTTTAATATCTACATTTGTTTAAAATTCAAAAGAAGAGAAATCCTTTTTATATCATTCTTGTTTTTTATTTAATTCAAAGTTTACATTTACCACGACTACTGTATACAGTCCAAATAAAAAGCAAAACTTATATAGAAGCTATAGTTCCGAGTTAAATACATCATATTATCGGCTCTGTAATATCGATTGGTGAAAGTTTGTTAGTTCTAAAAATATGTTGGATGGTTCTTTTATTTTTATTTTTTTGGTAAATAGCACTTGGTGTCATTTCTCATTCAAGACAGTAGCCTAAGTTCAGGCGACCATAGTACGAAACTTTAAATTAACAGACAGTGCGTCTTGATTTTGGTCAGCCGTGCTGTTATCGAGTTCAATCCTATTCAGGATATCTATCAGAAGAGATTCCGCCAGGATCTCACTCAGGAGGGGTTTTAGCTCACTCTTTAGCACCAACTCATTAAAATTTGAGGGGGGTAATGATTTTTCTCAGTTCTTCTTTAATGATGATACAAAAAGAAGTGGTTGTAAATATGTTGTAAAGAAACATTTTTTTATTGTTTTGATGAAGATATAGAAAAAATATTTTTTCAAAATATAGGAGGACAATTTCCCCCTTCCCCCTAAGAGGTTGGATTAAAGGTAACCTTTTTTTTTAGAAACTACTATATTACAGTAGACAAATTTAATTTCCTAATAGATTTAAATTCAAAATTACGAATTTACAGTTGACTATCAAAATCTGCCTGGGATGGAGGGGAAGCACAGGAATACCCCTCCCTGCTGATAATTCTAATATTTAAGCATAAAATATCGTCAACCTGTTTCTGCTTTCAAAAGGATTATTCTATCTCTTAGTGGTAAGTTCAGGGACGTTTCAATTAATTAACTAGCTAAAAGATAAACATACTACTCAATGCGCCTTTCAACATTTTTCCAAATATATTCATCGGTGCCACCAAAAGTTCCAATTTGAGCCCTTGAAGTGAAACCTTGCTTCTAATTTTTTTTTTCTCTCTTTTTTTTTAACAGAGAGATCATGGTAACGAATTATAAGTAAGGAGCGATACGGTTCAATAGTAACGGAAACTCAAAAATATGAAATTTGGATATCAATAGACACATCAAAAGAACCGGCTTATTAGGCTGATTCCAATATAAGATTACTTAAGTTTAGTGTTACCTCAAAGCTACGAGCCTGAAAACTTTCCCGATTTTCGAAACAGAAGGAAATATATATATATATATATATATATATATATATATATATATATATATATATATATATATATATAATATATATATATATATATATATATATATATATATATATATATATATATATATATATATATATATATATATATATATATATATATATATATATATATATATATTAATTGTCAATATCAAACAAATTTACTATCGTCCATCAATGAAAAGAAATTTAGATTTAATGCTGATGCCATACCTAAGCCCCATGAGATATCCAGATTCTTATATCTTCAATATTGTCTCAAACAAAGGTCGCAAGTTTCCTATTTGTGGGTATTTTGACGAATTTAGGGCCCATAAAAAATTCCTACCTACTTGCTTGTTTGTGGTAAGGCATAGAGTAGTATAAGATCAAATCATATTTTTACGTTTTTAAGCGGAAAAGAGCGAAAAGCAAGGCGTCTCTTGGTTAATGTGTTCAAATGGGTAAGAGCCGGAGCGTAACGTTGAACCGGGATAGCACTTACATCAAATGAGAAACCAACTTTGTATGTAGGCTAATATAGCAATGGTAATACATCGTGTGTGCTATATTCAATAGTGAAACTTAGAGGTGCCCAATACTCCCCCCTATTTTTAAAGTAGATGCAGTCTACCTTCATTTAATTCCCACTTCTACTTATGTGCATATATCACGTTACAAAAAAAGAAAGAAAGTTAAAGTTACAGGGTTGCAATCCAAAACTGAAGCACCCCCTTCTGAAAAAAAAAATGTAGCTTCTCTATATGGCCTTTGTTTTCCCAATATCCTGGGTTTGCCTTTGGTCGCGTCAAAAGGCATTTAAGGGACTGATAAAACCTACCATTTTGGATGTAGGCCTAATTACATCTTTACCATCAACTTGCCTACACTTTTTAAAGATAAGGTTTTTTTTCAGGTGAAAGCGAAATTAAAGGAGATTCGCTTCGTTGCGGATCTTGCCAGAAAGATTTCCCTTTAGCTGAAATTGTTGGATTTATTCAGCACAAAGCGTCCACTTGCAATAAAGAAAATGATTCATCAGAAGAGAAGACTCCACTGCAACCGATAAACTTATCTGGCACTGATGAAAGAAGAAATTATGAAAATGACACAAATATAAATGGTACATTACATTTTATTCCTAAATCGTATACTTTTAGCTACTTTATCCCGACGGAGTCCTAAAAGCTCTTTCTAAATAAATAAATAAATAAGTGAATCGCACCTTGAGTATATTTTCAATATATATTTGAAAATATATGAACCGACGGTGTCAATTGTGGGAACGGTATTTGATGACGCATTTTAGCAAATGGTAGATTGTTTTGGTGGCAAAGTCAATTGATATTTGTTAAATTTATATATTTAAAAGGATAGAAATTCTTTCGTCAATTTGTTAAAAGTTTTTTTTCGTCCGTAGGTGTCACCTTTTGGGAGACTAGGGTGCAAGAGCTACCAGGCATGTTTTTTGAAAAGGTTGATATCTTCCTCCCCCCCATGGGCACCAATAAGCTGAATTCCAGGGGGGGGCAAACCTCGTCTCATTCGCACTTTTAATGCTATATAATAGAAATATCAGAACAAAAATATAAAATAAGGCAATATCATTCAGCCAGGGGGGGGGGGGTGCGGGTGCCCCCCTGCTCCCTCCCCTTATGGGCGCCCATGCCTCCCCCTAAATAGAGCTTCAAAGAGATAAAGAACTAAAACAACTCTTCGAAGCACCGATAAAGGCGCATTTTCATAAACTGTATTGTGATTTAATCTAGTTCGAAACTTAGGTCCTCTATCCTATGTGGAAAATATTCAGGTAGGATAGAAAAATATCCATTCATACCCGAGAATGTTTTCATTCAATAATTGGTAGTACAATTTAAAGTTGCTTAAATTTATAAAGTGCTTAGTCATGGAGGATAGCTACCACCAAGGAAAAAACATGACAAAATAGAATGCCAAACACGCAACCCGATCAAAGGCCTATTATAGCCAACTAGCTGATGTTATATGACAAGGACTCTGTGAACAGAGGGGTGTCACACGGGGAAGAAAACCTCAATCATGACCCTTGGCCGTCTGGGAAGATTCCTTTACCCCACCGAGGGATGTTTACGGCCATCTGTAGACGGGATGACCCTTGACTTTGAAAGATGCAACAGCTGCGTCAGTAGGCCAGGGATCAATCAATTCCTAGCTAAGTGACGAAAAGGACCCAGGTGAAAAGATATGTGACATCACAAGCTAGTTTAAGATATGAAGATCGTCTTAAAGAGGAAAACGGTAAATCGAGAGCAGGAAATAGTCAAATCCATTCTAGTCAAAATACATGTCAGGAAGTGGGCAAAGATAGTAAACCAAATATGTGTAATTTCTTCATCTAGTGTAGGCCTATATTTCATAGAAGGTTTACTATAAGGCCGTATCCAGGGGGAGGGGGGGGTTGCTGGGTTTGAACCCCTTTCTCCGAAATTTTCTCCGACTCGTAAAATTGTAACAAAAAAGCATATAAAACAACTTTGCTCCGTTTTTAAAAATTTTTTTTAAACTACCCCCCCCCCCCCGTCTACCTGACAAATATACCCTCCTCCTAAACCAAGATTCTGGATATGCCCTTGGTTCACTATAAATTAATAAGCCTTCCTTATTAAAAACTATTTATATTTGAAAACTGTTAATATTTAAACTTTACTCACAACAGAATAAAATGTTTGTGCACATTTTTCTACAGCTTTTCGTTCTTATATATTTACATACACTATGCTAATGAGTTACAGATATTCTTGTAAAACATTGGTTGCTATAGGTCTTCTTGCTTCCCTGAAAAAATGTCTTATACACACTAACACGCATAACAGTTGGCTCTGAATTATATAAAAAGAATCAAACCAATACGCATGCCTAACGAAACAGTATGGTATCTATTATCAAATCAATACGTCCGGTTGTAAAGTTTTCTGTTAAGTGAAGCTGTATATTATAGGATAAATAAACTTCAGCTGTGTAACAAAGTGTCCTTTTCTAGGCTTGCCAACCTACACCTGTTCGACTTGTAAAAAGCACCTACCCTCTGCACACAGACTTGTCCAGCACATTCAAAATGATCATGGCAATTGTCTGTATATAGAAGACACAGAAGATAAAACTTCTGGACATGTAATAAAGAAAGAAGATGGCAAAGGTAGCATATCTGGAGCCTTCACACCTCAAGTTTCAGTTGGTTCAGATGCAAATCAAACTTCTGTAAGGAGTATTCCGCAAGTAGCTTCCCAAATGTCCTTCCCTTCGGTTATATGGGGCCATTCAGCTCCTCTATCGATTGGTCACTCTAATCCTTTCAATTTCCTGCAATTTCCTTTTGACAGAAACTTTTCAACTACTTCAAATCCCCAATATATTCGGGACACTTTCAGAAAACCCTCTTCCCTTTGACTTCAATCTAGCTATGACGAAAACTACCCCTATAAATGAAGCTGTAATTGAAAGTGTAAGAACACCACTAAGCAGTTCATCATCTAACAATGAGAGGTTTGAAACTAAAAAAGAAGCAAATGATTTGGCAAAAGAAGAGGAATGTCGGATTGACGTGGATTCAAATTCAGATGAAGGACATAACCTAGAAAATCGAAATGAAACAGCTGAAGATCTTAGTGTAAAAAACCCTTCTTCTCCATCGACCCCTGACAGCAGACCTGAACCAGCTTCAAACTCGATTACCGAGCTAATGGATCGCTTCGGAATCCCTGGCTTCAAACACTATACTGATTTTTTAAAACAGGTAAATCAGCCAGACAGAAAAGACTTCTCCAAAGAGCAAGAGCGTAAGCACTTTTCCTCTTTCCCAGTGTTCCCTCATTTAAATCTTAACGCTGAACTCCTAAGGGGTTTAGAAGCAAATTCATATCCAGCTATGAAAAAACCAAAAACCGAAGAACTAGATTATTTTAGCCAAACTGCTTGGCTACAACGATCACAACCAAAGGATTTTTGCAATACTATGTCAAGGTTTCCCTTGGGAATGGACTTTATTGAACGCAACAAGACAGATTATAAAAATATTAGCTTAGGACTTTTGAATAGTAACTCTTCTGCAACATTACATAATGCTGTGAAACGTGAATCTCGTAGGAATGATACGTGCGAATACTGTGGTAAGTTTTTCAAAAACAAGGCCAATAAAGCAGCTCATCGAAGAACGCACACGGGTGAGAAACCGTATAAATGTGTGATGTGCTCTTACGCTTGTGCACAAAGTGGTGGGTTGACCCGACATATGAAAACCCACGGAAGAAGCGGTAAAGACGTTTTAAAGTGTAGATTTTGTGACATGCCATTTTCAGGGCCTTCAACATCGGAAAAACACATGAGAAAATGTGTTGTCCAGCAAAAACGGGCCGCTTTAGGCGAGCTTTCTCTATCCCAAAGCTATGACGAATCAGACGATGATTCGACCTCAAAAGACGCTTTAAATTGACCAAAGATGTTGTGAATAGCGTTCCAGTGACATTAATTGAAAGCTTTAACTATATTTTATAATTTGCGTTCATAATTTGATTTGTAAATTTTTACCGTTGTTTTCTGCGTGATATTTGCTTCCTTTTTTATTCTACCTCATTCTAGAGCTCGGAATCTTTGCTACGACTGTTTCAAGCATAAATGCAGTTCTATGCTGTGATAAATTGTTTTATTCATCTTTAAAATAAAGAAAATTTTAAGTACTTTTTCTTGTCAATTGGAGTAGCTTCAGAAGCTGTATTTGGAACAATAAAAACACCCCTTTCTTCTTTTAGAATGTATACTAAGGAAAAGTTGTTGCGCAAAATTGTCAATAGATGTTTGCTCTTCAAAGGCAAGAATTGTGAGCTCATTTAAAAACCAATATTTTATAGCACCTCCCCCCACAAAGAATTTCATGAATTTTTGCTGGGGGAAAGGGGATGCAATTCTGTAGACGTTTTTATTAGTGAAATGATTCAGAAAGTTTTTTGCCTAGAAAAGTGTCATAAAATTATACCCTTGTGAGGATGACATGCTGCTGTACATCTTGTATATTTCTAGTTTTCCAGCGGAGACAGTTATCCTTCCCCCTTCCTTGCGGTAGTCTCCTTAACCATTAGGAAAAAAACGGGTACTAATGAAATTAAAAAAAAATAAAGACACAGATGCTAGTCAATTTTAAAAAGGCCACTTATCCTCCTCCTTCCATTAAAATCCCGAATTTGCCTTTACAGAAAAAAAAACGAACAAGAAAAAAAGAGAATAGTAGGTGAATTTCGTTACTTTTTTGTTTCACTTCAAGTGCGAATTTTAAACAAGAGGATTGGATCAGGTAAATGCATAAATATTTGTATTGGGTGTGGGGACCAATATTCCAGGCGACAAAAAAAAACACCAAAACAAGTGAATTATATGGGGAGTTAGAAATTATATAAAAAAGTAGTAAAATTCATGAGCGTTTGAAGACTGTAGACCAAAGAGACTTATTAGGTTCGTGCCCAGATTCGGATGATGAGCTTGCTGATTCTTTTTTTTTTGCTAAATTCTTTCATAAGAAGTACTAGCCCCCTCGATTTTGGGAACCCTAGGCATCCCTAACTGCCAAAAAAGGGGAATAATATTTGAAGTATATTTTCCTGGTTCCCTAATATGAAGTTTTTCTTTCTGATCCTGGTCAATTTCAATTGATTAATATTTAGCAAGCACATTTACTAACTGCCACTTAGCCAAAGTAAGACATTATCCAAGCACACAAATTATTTGTGCTTGTCAAGACCATTTACCACATTTACTAACTGCCACTTAGCCAAAGTACGACATTATCACAGGGAGCACCCGAGCAAACATGTTTCACAAAAACTAAAAAATACGACTATGAATGAAGGGATTGAAGAGAAAGATACTTTATTCAGCTGTTGATACGGTACGCTTTATTTGAAATGAACAGAGACTAAGACTATCTAAGGTTGTGCTAAATGGAATATTGAAGGCATTGACTCAGGCATAAATCTTTCCAAATTCTACCAAAATGGTGTATAAATTGTCATCTTTCTGCCCCTTTTTGGAAGTAAATCATTAGACTTATTTCTGATCCTATCGATCGCTTCCCCTTTTCCTTTCCTTGCTATTTTGTATTGTTATTATTTTATTAATTTCGCATGCACTAAAGTACAATCCATGATAGCACATTACATTGATGCTCTGTTTGGCAATGTAGGGCTGGAGTTTGATTCCGCTGCCGCAGGGTTGGGCGACAGGCTTGCTTCCTTTCCCTGTAAAAAAAAGACCCAATAACTGAAATGTCAATTTAACGTCGTACCCTAAGAATTTCTTTATCCTTATCGTTTGTGAATGGCCTAATGGCATTACTTACGAAATGTGAGTAATGCGAAATTTCATATACGAAATAATTTATGTTGGTTTAAAGTTTTAATGTCACTCCTTACTTTCAGTTTAAAAAAAAAAAATTCTGAACATTTTTGAATTAATGCAGGTCTTTAAGTTTGGCTCACCTTACATGAATAATTAAAACAAAATTTGTGTAATAATTGTACTTTTTTGATTAATAATAATCTTATGATTACTTAAGTTTGATTTTTGTTATATTGGTTAAAGAAGAACTACTGAATCACAAAGGGTGCTTTATTAGAATAACAACCTCTTTTAAAAGTTAAAAAAGAAACTTTAGCGTAAGAACAAGCTATTGAGAAGAGGAAACCCCTCTCATATACTTAATTTTTTCTGTTCATGTTAATTTTTAATTTTGCTTCTCACTTTAAGTTGAAAAATTAATTTTTTTGTTTAATTACTGATCGTATTTAAAATAATGTACAGAAATCTAGCTCCTCCTCCCCTGACAATTTACATCCCTTACAAGAACTTATCTCCATTGAAAGATTCTCCAAGCAATACACAAATCACTGAAATGAAGGACAGAATAGATGTTTAACAGAGCCGCGGAAGAATGTATGTTTGTTTTAAGTTTCAACGTTATTGTTTACTTTTAGTTGGAAGTAAATTGTTTTTTATTTTATTTAATAACAAACTTGTTTAATATCACACAAAAATAATAGATATTAAACTACGTTTTAAAAAAAGAAATTTATTAAACCAAAATTGAACAAAAATAGAATGAAATAATCTATCAGGCATACAACTACCACAAATCAGTATTAATATATAAATGAAACCCCAAAAACATAGAAATTAAAGTAAGTCAAACTCAAAACGACCAGAAATGAATCTGAGTAGGGTTCTAAACTCTATGATTTCTAAGAGCCAGAATATAATTTGTACTTTACTTAAAAATTTCATTTAAATGTTTTCACTTTTATAAATTTAAGAAATCAAAAATTAATTAATATTTTATGGAATAAATATAATCACATTTATATAAAACTTACACTGCACTTTTCTTTTAATTAATTTAATTTGAGTTTTTTTCAGTAAATTTTAATTTATTTTCTGGCTCTTATAAATTACGGGGGAGGGGGAAGGGGGGGCTAGGTGAGTCTACATCCTGAGATTCAAGGGCTTGGGCATATATATATATATATATATATATATATATATATATATATATATATATATATATATATATATATATATATATATATATATATATATATATATATATATATATATATATATATATATATATATATATATATATATATATATATATAAATATAAATATAAATATATATATATATATATATATAAAAAAAAATAAAAAAAAAAATATATATATATATATAATTAGTAAGTATAAATTAATATAAGTAAATTGCTGAGCCTTTTTGTTTATTGTAACCTCCCCTTCCAGAAAACAAATCCTGGATAGACTTTTTATTACGGACCTTTTGTAAATAAATAAAAAAAAAAACAAGTTTTTTAAACTTAAAGTAAGGAGTGACATTAAAACTTAAAACGAACAGAAATTATTTCGTATATGAAAGCGGCTGTCCCCTCTTCAACGCCTCGCTCTTTACGCTAAAGTTTTTCATTGTTTAAAAAAAAGAGTTGTGAGAAAGTAAAACTTTAGCGTAAAGAACGAGGTGTTGAGGAGGGGACAGCCCCTTTCCTATACAGAATATTTTCTGTTCGTTTTAAGTTTTAATGTCGCTCTATACTTTCAGTTAAAAAAACTAGTTTTTTATTTAATTTTTGAACGTTTTTGAATAAATGCAGGTTTTGTTCTTGGCTCACCGTTCATGAATAATTAAAACAAAATTTTCATATTAATTTACTTTTATTTAGTTAAATTGCTTTCTCAAAACTTGTTTAATTTTATTTACGAACGTTTTTATCAGTAATAAATATACGTAACTTACGAATTAACTTACTGAACGAACTTCTATGTTCATATATTTTTAATACTTATATTAGGGGGTTCGCGCCCTATTCAATACCTTGCTCTTTAAGCGAAATTTCGATTTTTGTTCCAATACTTTAAAAATGAACCCTTAATCACAAAGACCGTTAATTAGAATAAATAGCTCTTATGAAAGTACTAAAAAAATCTTTGGCTTAAAGAGAGAGATATTGACTAGAGGGTGAACCCAATCATATATGTAATATTTTCTGTTCGTTTAAAGTTTTGATGTTGCTGCTGTTGCAGTTGAAAAACTTGTTTTTTTTACATTTAATTTCTGATCTTTTTTTAAATAATGCTGGGAAGTCTGGCGCCCCCTTCATAGGAATGTCCCTTCCCCCATGAAAACTTCCATCATGGAAAGTTCCTCCCACCTAACCCTCCCACCCTCCCACTACCAGGATAAAAAACCCCTGAAAACGTCGGTATACTTACCAAAAACCAATACTACAAGTTAACATTGGGTAAAGTTCCTAGCTTTAAGCCCTCCTCCCGGGACCTTCGGGGGATTAAGTCATCCTAAAAGCCATACTTATAACATTTTCGAACATGCTGAACAAAATGGCTATCTCAAAATTTTGATCAGGTGACTTTGGGAAAAAATGAGTGTCGGAGGGGGCCTAGTTGCCCTCCATTTTTTTTGTCACTCAAAAAGGGCACTAGAACCTTTAATTTCCATTCCAATGAGCCCTCCCACGATATTCAAAGACCCCTGGGTCGATATGATCACCCCTGAAAAAAAAAATAAACACGCATCCGTGATCTGTCTTCCGGCAAAAAAATGCAAAATTCCACATTTTTGTAGATAGGAGCTTGAAACCGTAGTGTTTCAGTGTAGACAGTAGTGTTTTCTGATGCGCAGAATATGATGGTGTGATTTTCATTAAGGTTCTATAATTTTTAGGGGATCTTTCTTCATTTTTTTGAAAATCAGCCAAATTTTCTCAAGCGCCTAACTTTTGATGGGTATGATTAAACTTGATGCAGCATTAAAATCTGATTCTTATGATGTATCTATCTGTATCAAAATACCGTTTTCTAGAGTTTCGGTTACCATTGAGCCGGGTCGCTCCTTACTTACAGTTCGTTACGACGAACTGTTTGATAGAGTTTTGAGAAAGTCAAACTTTAGCGTAAAGAGCGAGGTGTTAAGGAGGTGTCAGCCCCTTTTCATATAAGGAATAATTTCTGTTCGTTTTAAGTTTTAACGTCGTTCCTTACTTTCAATTAAAAAAACTTGTTTTTTTGTTTAATTTTTGAACGTTTTTGAATAAATGCAGGTTTTGATCTTGGCTCACCGTACATGAAAAATTAAAAGAAAATTTGTATATTAATTTACTTTTATTTGGTTAATTGGCTTTCTCGAAACTTGTTTAATTTTATTTACGAACTTTTTTATTAGTAATAAATATACGTAACTTACGAATTAACTTACGTTACGAACTTCTATATTCATATATATTTAATACGTATATTAGGGGGTTCGCCCCTAGTCAATACCTTTCTCTTTCAGCTCAAGTTCCTATTTTGTTCCAATTCTTTAAAAATGACAGCTTAATTAAAAAGGCCGTTAATTAGAATAAATAGCTCCTACGAGAGTACTAAAAAATCTTTGGCTTAAAGAGTGAGGTATTGACTAGGGGGTGACCCCAATCATATATGTGATATATTCTGTTCGTTTAAAGTTTAGATGTTGCTGCTATTGCAGCTGAAAAACTTGTTTTCTTATATTTAATTTCTGATCTTTTTTTTAAATAATGCTGGGAAGTCCGGCGTCCCCTTCATAGCTATATCCCTTCCCCCGTGAAAACTTTCTTCATGGAAAGATCCACTCACATAAACCCCGACCAACCCCCCCCCTACCATAAAAAATCTCCCCTGAAAACGTCTGTATACTTCCCAATAACCAATACTATATGTTAACATTGGGTAAAGTTCATAACTTTCAGCCCTCCCCCCGGGAACTTTTGGGGTATTAAGTCATCCTAAAAGACATAACTACAATATTTTCGAACATCCTGAACAAAATGGCTATCTCAAAATTTTGATCAAGTGACTTTTGGAAAAAAATGAGCGTGGGAGGGGGCCTAGGTACCCCCCAATTTTTTTGGTCACTTAAAAAGGGCACTAGAACTTTTAATTTCAATTCCAATTAGCTCTCCCACGTTTTTCTAGGACCACTGGGTCGATACGATCGCCCCTGAAAAAAAATAAACCCGCACCCGTGATCAGGCACGTACGCAGGAATTTGTTTCGGGGGGGGGGAGGTAATTTGTTTCGGGGGGGGGGATCCTTAAAACCCATTATTATGTTATAAAAATCATAAAAATATGGGAGAAGGAGAAAAAGAGTTAGATGTAATGGGGGCTCGGGCCGGACCGCCCCCCCCCAGCGTAAGGCCCTGCCCCTGTTAGTTCTTCTTTAAAAAATGCCAAATAAAACTAGTTTGTTTTTAAGAGCTTTAAAACACCCCATTAGGGTTATCTGATACGGTGAATATGATGGTGTGATTTTAGTTAAGGTTCTATAACTCTTGGGGGGTCTTGCCCCTTTTTTCGAAAATCAGCCAAATTTTATCAGGCGCGTAACTTTTGATGGGTAAGATTAAACTTGGTGAAAGTTATATATTTGAAATCAGCATTAAAATTCAATTCTTCTGATGCATCTATTTGTATCAAAATACCATCTTTTAGAGTTTCGATTACCATTGAGCCGGGTCGCTCCTTACTTACAGTTCCTTACCACGAACTGTTTGTTTAAATGAGAAACAAGTGTTTTTAACTGAAAGTAAGGACCAACATTACTTAAAAAGTACAGAAATTATTGCCTATTTCAGGGGGGTTATTCCTCCAAAACACCTCTTTTTACTCTCAAGTTTCTCAGCACTTTCAAAACAAGCTTCTTGTTATAGGTAATTAATTGACGTATCGAAATCTCACAGCCGTTATGTTAAACAGGTTTCCGCGGCATAGTGAGAGATTGATCACTCCGCGACAAAGATTTACATGTTAGTTTTTTGGGGTTTAGGTGGGTTAAAAGGTAGCTCTGTTACGTTAGGCTCGATTAGGTTAAGTATTTAATATATGATAAGCTTAAACCCCACCCCCCGCATGTGCACATATATGGACGAAAATTGGTCATCAGCTATGTAGCCTATGTGTCACGTATTTGAAAATAGCACAAAAGCTTATATTCATCTCCTCCGACATTTGGCACAAGTCGTATGTTTAGGAACCTTGTTCAGACCATTGAAGCCATTCCTGTCTCTTCTGCTATATTTGTCATTAATACTTGGACAACTCAAACAGGCACGTACACAGGAATTCGTTTTTTTTTGGGGGGGGGCAATTTGTTTCGGGGAGGAGGGGGGGGCAATTTGTTTTTTGGGGGGGCCAAATCCTTCAAACCCATTATTCTGTGTGAAAAATCAGGAAATTATGGGAAAATGAAAAAAATGTGAGATTTGGGGGGGGGGGGGCGGGCCCGTAGCCCCCCCCCCCCCTGCGTACGTCCCTGACCTCAACCTAAGTGGGTATTCTAAGATCGTAATGAATGATACTTGTTATCAGAAAAAATGTCAATTGCCATAAAAAAGAAAAAAAATGGGGGAGGGGGCCAAAAACTTTGAGGAGCGGGGGCACCCCTCGAGTTGGGGGAGAGGGGACCTCTGGCGGGTGGGTGTCTCTGCTGATTAGGGTCATTGGTACTTATGATCCTTGATGATTCGTATTCATTTACACCTTACTACTTGATTTGCAACGATCTCTGTGGTTTGTTCTGAATTTCTTTATTAAAATTATTTTCTTGCCATCTACATCTCTCTTAGGATCAACTTTTTAGTATACTATAACATTGGACCCTATTTTAAACTGACAACACTGTTCAAACACAACTTGTGTATTATACAGCACATATTGGAGAGGTAAAGCTAGGTCAACTCACAATGTCATTCTATTATCATTAATCATTTTCATATATTGATGTTGTCTCAAATTTATAACAAATTGCCTGAGTTAACAACCCCGAGGGGTTACCTTAACTGATAATTAGTTTAACCCTTTTTTTTCTTTTATTTTCCACTTTCATACAATCCAATTCGCAAATACCTTATTCCTTTTTGCAAATGTCAATCAAACTACTCTGATTGTAGCATCCAATTTTTTAATAACAAACTACTCTCGAGTTACACTCCAATCCGCAAATCCCTTACCCCTTTTTGCAAATGTCAATCAAACAATTATCACTGTGGGATCCAATTTTTTAATAACAAACTACCATTGATCTAGAGTTCAATTCGCAAATCCCTTATCCCTTTTTGCAAATGTCAATCAAAGAATTCTGATTATAGCATCCAATTTTAACTTGTGTGGGGAATCCCCGCTTATACTGCTCACTTTTTTGCAATGTGTAGGAACCGGAGGGGAATCCCCACTCGTTTGGAAAGGTACCATGGAAAGGCAAGTAAAATGTGTTTAATCACGTGTTGAGGTCCCATAGAATAAAATAGGAAGGAACATAGCGCTATAGAATAGCATGGGAGGGAACATAAGCCCTTAGAATAGCATAGGAAGGAACAGGGTGATATAGAATAGCATTGGAGGGAACATAAACCCTAAGAATAGCATAGGAAGGAACATAAACCTTAGAATCGCATAGGAAGGAACATGGCACAATATAATAGCATTGGAGGGGACATAAACCTTAAAATAGCATAGGAAGGAAAAAGGCACTATAGAATAGCATGGGAGGGGACATAAACCCTTAGAATAGCAGAGGAAGGAAAATAAACCCTTAGAATAGTATAGGAAGGAACATAATCCACCCAAATCCATAAGTACATGCTCTGGGAAGACGTCAAGGAACATAAGGCAAGCAAATCCATAATTGCATGCTCTGGAAAAGTGCCAAGGAGCGTAATCCCCCCAAACAGCACAGGGCACTTTATATGTCCCAGGGCACTTACAACCCTTGCACTGAGGGCTCTGAGGTTTTTCAGGATGACAACCCCTCCCCTACAGCCCTAACGGCAAGGGTTGCAAGTTTTTCCCTGGGGGCATATAAAGTTTTTGTTAAAAGCGTTGTCGTAGAAACTTCAAAAGGGCTCATTTAATTGTAAACCGAAAGGGCGAGTGCCTTTTTAATAGTTGAAAGTGATTGGATATCGACTAACGCGCCTCTCAAGCCCACCCTTTTCACAAACACATCGAATTAAAATATTGAAATATCCATTTTGTTCATCGTAGTTGAAAGTTCTGGAAATTAGGTGTTTTAGGATGATAACCCCCTCAGAGCCCTCAGTGCAAGGGTTGTAAGTGCCCTGGGACATATAAAGTTTTTATTGAAAGCTCTGTCGTAAAAACTTCAAAAGAGCTCATTCTATTGGAAATTAAAAGGGCTAGTGCCTTTTTTAGTAACTGAAAGTGATTGGTTAGCGACTAACGCCCCTATCACGGCCCTCATTTTCCAAAACACATCCAATCAAAATTTTGAGATATTCATTTTGTTCCACGTAGTTGAACGTTCTGGAAATTAGGTCTTTTAGGATAATAACCCCCTCAGAGCCGTCAGTGCAAGGGTTGTGAGTTATACTCTGGGGGCATATAAGGTTTACATAGAAAGTTGTTGCATAAATTATAGGAAGCGCGATCGCGCTGCCTAAGTAAAGAACGGGGACACTCGAGAACAAGACAAGAAACGGGAACTATGTAAAGAGGAGGACACTCTCCACAGTCATTCAGGGCAAGGGTTTTAAGTTATGAGTAGAATGCTAATATTGAATTCTATGGAACTATGTTCCTTCCTATGCTATTTGGGGGGATTACGCTCCTTGGCACCTTTCAAGAGCATGCACTTATGGATTTGCTTGCCTTATGTTCCTTGGAGTCTTCCCAGAGCATGTACTTATGGATTTGGGTGCATTGTGTTCCTTCCTATGCCATTCTAAGGGTTCATTTTCCTTCCTATGCTATTTTAAGGGTTTATGTCCCCTCCCATGCTATTCTATAGTGCCATTTTCCTTCCTATGCTATTCTATGGTTTATGTCCCCTCCCATGCTATTCTAAGGGTTTATGTTCCCTCCCATGCTATTCTATAGCACCATGTTCCTTCCTATGCTATTATAAGGGCTTATGTTCCCTCCCATGCTATTCTATAGCGCTATGTTCCTTCCTATTTTATTCTATGGGACCTCTACACGTGATTAAACACATTTTGCTTGCCTTTCCATGGTACCTTTCCAAACGAGTGGGGATTCCCCTCCGGTTCCTACACATTGCAAAAAAGTGAGCAGTATA
>NW_028297431.1:4848659-4879006 GCF_049724085.1 Artemia sp. Qi Xiang Cuo
GACTAAGTATTGTTGGTCGTAAATTTATAGCAGTTTAAATTATTGACATACGAATAAGGCGGGTAAAATTCTGGACAAGCTTCTTTTTCTAGCTTGGAAAAGGATCAGGTTCTGAAAATGACTCTGGTGCTGCACTACCTATTTACTCAAAAGTGATTATACAACAATGCAAGAATTCCATGGCCAAGTATAAATTGTCAGATGTTTCCCTCAAATTTTTGAGGATTTCTCCTAAAATTTTGTTAAACCGCTTGGGTCTACAACCGTGTAAGCTTTAAATCCACCCCTGCCTGAGGAGAATGTTCTCCCTATTCCTTATTCTAAACTTATAAAAAATAGAATATAGAGACTATAATAAATTTTCAGTTTAATGGAATTTCAAAATAGCCTATAAGGCAAATTTGGAGCCTTAAAAACCTTGATGATAAATTAGAAAATCTTATCAAACGTAACAGTTATTTCAATAAGTATTCCAAAAATTTTCAAATTTTTTCTTGACAAATGTGCTGTACATTTTCCTTATGATTTTGTTATCTGAAAATTACAATTGTATAAATTTCAGTACTGTCTGTGTTTACTAAAATTGTAGAAAAAGCGTTGTATAATTGGATATATATATATATATGTTTTGAAAAATCAGAATTGTTTTTTAAGTTTCAGTTTGGCTTTCAAAAGGGACATGGGATTCAGCATCCCATGATTATCATTAACCAGTTTGTGAGTGATTGTATTAACAAGGAGAAATTCTTGCAAGCCTGTTAAATAATTTCTGAGGCCACACTGGCTAATCATGATAAAAATTAAAATCGCTAAGAAAGTAAGAAAACAACGACAGATAACAGCCAGTGAAAAAAATTGAAAAATCATTATAAGATTCTATGTTTTATGCACGCATCTTCTTGGAATGTCAAAAAGCGTGAAGGTCACTTTGATTTGATTTTTTAAGCACAAAGATTCGGGGGTCCCTAGCTAAAGTATTCGATTTAGACAATCCTATATTTCCGATATAACGCAAAGTTCTCCCATTAATTAGTCTAGTTCTTTTTTCCTTCCACTGTCGTCATCGGTTGGTGTCCCTCAGGGTCCCATTATGGGCCCTCTTTTCTTTATTATTTATGTTGACGATCTGTGTTTTAATACAAACACATTTTCTATAAATAACTAGTTTGCTGATGATGAATCTGCTTCTATGGTTGTTAAATTTTTAAATGAGCTTCAAATAGATGTTTCCCATGCAATCAGTCGTATTTCGAAATGGATTGATGACAATAAACTTGATCTTAATAAGAAAAAAACTAAACTTATTATTCTTTGTAGAATTGGGTGAAGGTTTCCAAAATTAACTAACATTTGCGTTATGCTTGAAGACAGTTTACCGTCTATTTAAAGAGTGAGAAGTATTCGTTATTTTGGGGTGGCTATTGACTAGAATCTTTCAAATGTCACTCCTTACTTTCAGTTAAAAAAAAACTTTTTAATTTAATAACTCTTAAGATTAAAACTCGAAACGACCAGACTACTATTAAAGAATAAATTAAGCCCAAAACGGAAAAAAATTACACAATTAAGTGTACAAAAAGCCTTAATATCACTCGTAATTTAAACTTATATATAACATGGAAATTTACTGCTGTGTCTTTGGGCTGGTAGGATGCGTTATTTCATCACGCATCTAGGCCTAGTTTCTCGGGTTTGCCTGATTAAAAAGGCCATAAAAAGAAAAAATATGGATATGTCCGAAACTGGGCCGTATTCGCATCAGCTTTTTATAGCGTTCACCCAGGAAACGCATAAGTGACAAGAACTCACAGTCTCATTAAGCAGACAGTGCTAGCCTACATACTGATCTCATTTCGGACAGGCCCAACATGACAAAAAACAAAACATAGGCTACTAAGTCAACACAACAGCATAGCCCAGGCAGAAGCAGCTTACTAATCCCAACCCAAAGCATTAGTTAAGTTCAAACAGCTCAAAATTGTAATTAATTATCGATCTAACACATCTTGGCTTACTTAACGAGCAGTGAAAATTGCAATGTTCTAGCCTCATCAGAACTGTTCATGAGTTTCACCCAACTGTTCCAGAAAGAAGAACCTCTCATTCATGTTCTGCACTCAGAGATCAAAAGACTAGTTGTGACGCTTTGCGGACGGGTCTTTACTTCAGATTTTGTGACCGAGACTGAAATTTTCTCACCAGACATGTTAAACCTTGCTGAAAAATTTGCAGAAAAGCCCATTGTTTCAGAAAATGTGGAACGAGCTTTCGGTGAGAAAGCAACACTGAAAGACAATGCCATTTTCTATGTCAATGTGTGAAAACATTTTATTGCGGTTATTCCCCATATTTGAAAGAAATGTCCTCGGGACAAGGATGGTTTTCTAGAGGCTTTAGGCTGTTTGAGTCCGATCAACATGAAGGATTCAAGAAGCATTGCAGACATAGCGGTTTTGGCACGTGAGATTGCGATTGGAGTAAGCTCAGACTTTGCCCAGGCTGAGTGGCTGCTTTTGCAAACGGAAACTGGACCCCGTGAGGACATTACTCGGATCGATAATTTTTGGAGCCATTATTTTGGACTGGTGAATGAGCGCGGGGACAGCAAGTACCTGGAACTTGCCAAGCTTATCAAAGCGGTGCTGACGTTGGCGCATGGCAGCTTAGATGTTGAGCGTGGGTTCTCGCGTTCTGGTAGGATTCTCGGTGAAGACCAGGCCTTGATATCTGAATGCGTTCTGGATGCGAGACTCATGGTATATGACACGTCAAGGCTTTATGAAGGAAAACCAGAACGGGGTGTTATTACAAAAGAGCTGTTGGATCTTGCACATTACGTATGGTCTCGGTATCAACTATATCTAGATGAAAAGAAAAAAGAAGAGCTATCCGAGAAGGAGAAAGCAGCTTTCGAAGAGGAAAGCAAGCGGAAGTTGCAGGAGGTCCACGACAAAAAGAAAGAAATAGAAGACCTGGAAAGCAAAAGGAAAAAACTTAGAGCATCAGAGCAAGAAAAGAGAGCAGTAGCAGATACTCTACTTCAGGAAGCGACCGACAGAAGGACGAAGGCGGCCAACTCCAAGAGTTCCATAGACATTGATCTAGCTGTTTCTTTTGCTCGAAGGAGCTGTGAAGTCCAGAACAAGTGAAAGAGAGCAGATGGTAGAATCTGCGAGAATGGAGCAGTCTCTTGCAAAGAGAAAAACTGACCTCATATCGAAATTGAGGCAAAAGATGCAGCAAGATTGATTCCAAATATTTTACCTGTATCAGTCAATTGTTGGCACAGTTTGTGTATCTGATTTTTTACTGTTTTTTACTATTTGTACAGTTTGTATGTGAAAAAAAAAAAATGCAAAAACTCGTTAAATGACGAATTTATGTGACCAGGCATCCCACGCCATCTACCACAGATCTGATCCCGAGGACTTCCGAATCCTATATTTGGCCTGTATTTGGGCCCAGGAAATCCTACAAAAATAGGACAAAGCCTATAATTTGAAACGAACCGACCTCTCCAAACCCTGTATAAATATCTATTATTTGAAAAAAACTACGTTTTCTAAAGAGTTAAAGAGGCTGAGTTACAAGGTCGAACCTTAAAACGTACAGGGATTATAAGGCACAGTTGGGGGCGCCCACCCCCAAAACCCCCCGCTTTCTCAGCCTTTAAATAAAAAAAAAAAGTTTTTTATACTGAAAGTAAGGAGCGACATTAAATCTTAAAAAGAACAGAGATTATTCCGTATATGAAAGAGGCGGTGCCCTCCTCAGCGCCTCGCTCTTTGCGCTAAAGTTTTTAAGTTTTTTATTGTTTTAAAAAATAAAGTTGTGAGACAGAGTCAAACTTTAGCGTAAAGAGCGAGGCGTTGAGGAGGGCACAGCCTCTTTCATATACGGAATAATTTCTGTTCGTTTTAAGATTTAATGTCGCTCCTTACTTTCAGTTTAAAAAACTTTTTTTTTATTTAAAGGCTGTGAAAGCGGGGGGTTTGGGGGGCGGCAGCACCCTAACTGAGCCTTATAATACCTGCACGTTTTAAGTTTCGACCTTGTAACTCAGCCTCTTTAACTCTTTAGAAAACGTAGTTTTTTTCAAATAATTTCTGCACGTTTTTGTACAGTTTATTACTTATTATTGCTTGAATAACTGTTAGCTGATCCTGTCAGGATTTAATGTTGGGGGGCTGGCCCCCCCCAAACCCCCCGCTCTTGAACACTCCTGTGTTAAGGCTTTTAATTCCTGAATACTCAAATCACGTCGTACAGGGTGCCTGAAGGGGGGGTTTGGGGGGTGACAGCCCCCCAACTGCACCTCCTAATCCCCGTACGTTTTAAGGTTCGAACTTGTGACCCAACCTCTTTAAAAGCCCCCCAACTGTGCCTCCTACTCCCGGTACGTTTTAAGGGTCGACCGTTGTAACTCAGCCTCTTTAACTCTTTAGAAAACGTAATTTTTTTCAAATAATTTAAGAAAGAAACTGTGTTTCTTTTTTAAAGTTTAAATTCAGTATATAAAAAATTTGCTCGGACGGTGAATCGAACCCGAGTTTTCCTTCTGACAGTCTGAAGTATCAATCGCTGGACTACTGAGACACAATTGTAATTGTTTTTTAGTAAATGGAATCTATTTTCGCAAAGCAAATTCCCACAAAACTTGATATTTGGTTTTTGGAAAACAGAGAAGGAGTGATTAGATTGAGCTGAAATTTCGAGGATAAGCTTCCAGGCCCCAGGAAAGCTTATCCTCTAAATTTCAGCCCGATCAGACAACGTTAAAGGGGGGTTGTGGTGGGAAAAATTAACATGGGCTATTAAAGGAAAACGAGGTTTTTCGTAAATGTAAATTCGGAGGATAATTTTTTCGGTCTGAAAATATCAAAAGGCCCTAACAGGTCGAATTCTGCTTCGAATGAGTCCTCATTCACCCGGATCAGTTGCCAACTGTGGCCTGTAGGCGTGGATAAGAAAAAAAAGAAATGATGATGAATTTTAAGTGGCTATATTTGGTTTTTTGAAAACAGGGAAGGAGTGATCGGATTGAGTTTAAATTTCGAGGATAAGCTCCCGGGCCCTAGGAAAGCTTAACCTCTAAATTTAAGCCCAATCGGACAACGTTAAAGGGGGGTTGTGGTGGGAGGGTCCAAACTTCCGGCCCAGTTTACCCCATGAAGATAAAGTCGGAGGAGGATGAAATTTTGCAAGTTTCTTAGTCTGAGCTTGGGCTACAAAATGTGATTACCGCCGTCTCTCTGCGACCTCTAGGACCTGAAATCACTTAACATTGTGGTGGGTCGCCTCTTTATAGAGGCACAAGTGTGCCTCCTTGATATAATATATATATATATATATATATATATATATATATATATATATATATATATATATATATATATATATATATATATTATTATCAGCGTTCAAATTTTTTTATATATTGCACTAAAATGTAGGGAAAAATGTTTGTATAGCCTTCGGAAGAAAAAAATTGTTGATAATTAAATTATAATAAAAAATAATAAAAAAAAAAAATTTTTAAATAATAAAAAATTGATAATGATAATAATAATAATAAAAATGCATTTTTATTACTAAAGTCTTCTATATACAATGGGAAGACGCTTGGACATAAGACAGGATTGAAGGCTCGACTCTAATAATTGAAAAAAAAATGAATTAATGCAAAGATATGTTACTGAAACAATGGAAAATATTTCTTCATTTTTGTAATTATTATTTTGTTCTTTTATTTCAAAACTCATGAAGTTATTAGTTTTTAAAATTTACTATGTATATCTCTTGAAGCTGCCTTGCTGTAGCATTTTCCATGAAATTTTTCCTCTCACCTGTTTTTTTATTCCGTCCAGAGATTTTCTTGATAATAGAAATGTAAAGAAAAAAAAAGACATTTACAGTTCATAAGAATATTATTAATAAAATAAATAAAAAAAGTATTAAACCTAATTAAAGAAAAGGATTCTTTATGTTCTCTAGATAGTTTGGAAGTGTTTAATTGTTCAGTTTTTGTTTAGAAACATTTTCATTCTCTATTACCAAAATGATTTTAAGGAATTTTTTCAGAAGTTGAAACACGTCAGGGAAGATCACGGGATAGCCTGTTGGTTGTTCCGTTTACGCCATGCGTTTGGTCTGATTTTTCTTTGAGTATTTTATGTTCACGAATATGGAATGGTCTACCACAGAAATTAAGACGAAAACCTAGTCTTGCTTCATTCAAATTGATTTTTTTTTAATATCTGAGTAAGAAGCCTTAATAATAGTAAATAATTTAATATGATTTTTTATGATTAAAAATAAATGAAAATTGATAAAAAAAAATTACAATGTCAAATTAATAATTTTATTTTTGTAACAAAATTATAAGCTATATCAGATCTTGTATTATCCCGTTGAATTTGAAATTTAAGTTAAGTTTTATTATTGGTATTTTTAAAGTATGGAGGTAATTTGAGTTCATGCTGGTAGGCATAGGGAGGACCCCGACTTTGTGATATACATAACAGTGTGATACAATGTTTCCTCAGCAGGATTGACCTAGAGGGCTAATTATTATTGATTATGGCCCAGAATTTGTTTGTTAGATGTCTTTGTGAGTATTTGTAATTTAAGTGTAAAGTATTAATAAAACGGATCTGAATCTGATAAAGAGACTTGGACAGGGAATTGTAAGCTAGAAATCCTCCTCGTTCTGTTTGAAAATGGTACACTTGGCCCTAGAAAAATGGTTGACCCCCTCACATCTCCCTAAAAAATGGACGCGCATTTATGTATCTATTTACATTCTTCGCATAAGTTTTGTTAATTTTTAGGTGTTGGACTCTATGTGCCCCCTACAAGAAGAATCAGAGGTGATGGAGACCGTGACATGTAAGTTTCTTTGTATGTTCATTTATTTCAAGTTTTTTTAACGGAGAAGTATTAAGTTTGGAAATTTGCTGACTAGATATAATTCTTAAGCATTTTCAAACACCAATAGATAAAGCTGAAGAAAATTCAGTAAACTCCGTATACTTTAATTGTTTACGTTTTCTGAGATTTTAGTGTCATAGTATTTTATTGAATCTTAATTTTTTGCGTTCTAAAGAATATTCCCTAAAAATGGCGCTCGATATAAAAAAAAAAGCTAACCTCTTCGCTGTCAAACGCTAATTAATTTTTAAAGAAGTTTAAAATTGGATCAAGTTTATACCGGAATAAACCAAGTAGTGTCCTTTTTTTTTACAAATTGAATAGGGAAGAAAAAAGGGTGAACTCTTTTTTATTATTTTTAGTTTTTTCCGGAATTTTCTTTTGCTGAAGGAGCTGATTTAAGTTACTGTTTTATTTAATTATTTTAGTTTATTTTTTTTTTTTTTTTAATTTATAGAAGTAATTCTGCAAGAATTGTTCTTTTATGGCTATAAATTTCAAGAGACCTTGGTTAAAACTTCAATAATATAGAACTATAATTAAACTAAAGAAACATGTACCGTACATATTTTTATTTAGTGACTTTTTATTTTTTCTATTTAGTAATCATTTTTATTTTGACATATTTTTATTTAGTTTTATATATATGTTTCTATAGCTTATTCAATTCAAACTATCAGGTTTCACTGTCCATGGTATTCTAGTAAAAGTTGATAGAGGAAGCCAGTTGATCAATGACAGATATGTTGAATAATTAATATTAAAACATTGCAAAAAAAATCCATAAAGATTGAACAATAATATATATAGCGTATGTTAACCAAGAAAAAGAAAAGCGTTTGCAAATTTGCCCTTAAGCTAGATAACCAATTTCATTTAGAATTCTTGGAAAAGAGATATGGAACTTGTACTCTATCTTTTCGTCTGTGTAGGTACGGTAGCTCCATTTAGGGAACTCTCGTAGGTCCGCAAGATCTCTTTAGGGATCTCCTGATATTTTGTCATAGGTGGTCCGGGTCTGAATTGGAAAACTGTCGTAGGGGAAAATAGTAAACTTACGATGGTTTTCAATTAGGTTTTAGTACGTTTTGGACTACCAGTCCTGGGTTGGCAATTATCATTTTGTGATTCGGGTATTTTTCACCATGGATGTATGATCATGATTATTGCTTCATAAAATTTTGGTATTAGTTATAAATGTGTTACTAGTTAAGATTATTAAATTAAATTCATTATTTTAAATATAGTGAAAATGTACTGCTCTTTAATGTTTTATTATTCTATTTTAAGAAAGGGGGTTAATTTGGCTATTAAGCCAGAGAATGCTCTGGATGTTTTTTTTTATTAAGGGAAGTGCTCTTACATTTTCTTCTAAACATCCTCTAGTGACGGGGCTGTTTTCATATTTCGGTGCTGATTATCCAAATAACGGGCCATTGAGCCCTTTGGGATATTGTCTTTGTTATTGCTCTTTATTGAAATAAACGGAACTTGAACTTGATTATTGCTAATTTCTGCTCTACCATCGTTCCTTATCTTCTTGTTTTCAGGGGTCATGGCGTCAGTCGAGTTACGGCACGTCAAGTTCTGAGGAAAAGCAGAGAGAAGTGGGAGACGTTGAAGAGAATGAAAGAGGTAGGAGTGGCAAACTTTAATATTTTGTGCAAAAGCGTCCTTAATTGCCAGTGTCTCATTGCTAAAAAAAAAATTAAAAAAATACGTTCAAGGATAGCGAAAATTGACATTTAACGTCTTGGATCTTATGTCTGGCAACATAGACTTCCAACACATTTTGGATCACAAAAATACTATTATTCGCTACAATTTAATTTGAGGCCGGAGGCTTAAGTCGGTATTTTTGTTGTTTTCTGTTTCAAGTAAAAAAAAAAAAAGATCCATGCCTATCTGGAAATAATTAATCGTGGATGATGGGAAGAGACGAGAGATCTCAAGGTGTTCTTTTGTGTCGCAAATTAATCTGCAAGTATTTTTTATAGCAGTGTCCGTTATTGCCAGTGTTTCAGCGCTAAAAAATGGGTTTTTAAAATTTATCAAAAATCTTTGGAAAAGATATTAAATGCATTTCTAAAATTGTGGTTTTCATCAATTGCGTACATGTAAGCACGTCATTTAAGCGTATGTTAATTAATATATTTGTTGAAATCCATAGCTGATAACATAAGTATGTCAACACTGAAAAAGAACAAAAAATGACTAAATGATACAAGGAGCTAGACTACTAAAAACAGCAACAACAAAAAACCAACAAAACTTCAAGGTCAATGCGATAAGATAAATGGAGCACAACACGAACTGTCTGAGAATAGACTTATTATGTTTGTATTATAAAATACATTTAGAAATATTAAAAAGAAAAAAAAACCTCTTGTAGCTCTTTTCACATGTTTTGTTGTCTCCATAGAGATTTGCTCGGCTGAGCATAAACTTAGCTAGGGTTTTATTTTTAGCTTAACTTAGTGTCACAAGTGCTCATGATGAAACTGATCAATTGTTTAAAGAGGGCAGGTAGTTTCGTTGAAACGGTGAAAAAAGATGAATTGTTTGAAAATTGGTGCTGTTATTGGAATCCCTCTTGCAGTAACTATGTAGTCTCATATCCATTCTGCGTGCTATTACTCCACTACATAAAAACTATTTATTTTGAAGTGAGCATAAAGAAACGGTGAAGAGAATTAAATAAAAGATGTTTTTCCAAAAAATTCTTCAAAGCAAAGAGCCAGGTTTAAACCTAAAACGAGCAGAAATAGTGTCATAATAGTCAGGGGAGAAGCTCCAGTATGATGTCTAAATTAATTCCTTTTAGATAAAGCTCTTGACGTTATTGTCAAAGAATAAATGACGTATTCTTAATTTATTTTTTTACAGTTCTACAAATTTTTTTAACATTCATAAAGAGGGGAATACTGATTGATGCACAATGTTTGATTTTACTAAAGTAAAGGGTCTGGTTACCTTTACTCTTAGTAAGTTTGACAGCAAATTTTTAATTAACGACCAGAAATTTTTCTTTGAATCAATTCACTGTTTGTAAATGACACAGCATGGTAGTTGGAGGCAGATATATATTGAGAACCTGTGTGCATTCGACAAAATGAATAAGGAAACCCGGGAGTGGAATGAAACCCAGAAAAACAATATTAGACAGATTGATTTAGACCTCTTTATCAAGAAATATATTATGACGGATGAAAAGTTTGTAGAAGATGAGTCGGATAGTGTGTGTGTTGCAATACGGAGGGAAGATAAAAAACAAGTGAGGTTGAAGAAGATCCAGAGGAAAAGGACCACACTTCGGTCGATCTTTTATAGAGTAAAACCACAAAAATAAACCCAGTATTTGAAAAGTTTTAATCACTTTATAATTTGGAATTTTTTTTTAATAGAGTTGAGGATGCAGTTAATAAATGAAAATAATTAATGAATTACTAATGAATCAATAAAATTAAATTAAATAATAATATTTTAAGAAAGATAATAATAATTAAAAAATGAATTATCAACTGATTAGTAAAACAAAAATTTATTACAAGAAATATTACATAATGGTAACAATTAAACTAAGATAGTAATAATTGAAAATAAGTTTGTTATTAAATGAAAATTTTATTAAAATCTGGCCCAAAAATTTCAGGGTACAAGGGAGGGGGACTAATCAAGATTTTTCCTTGGCACACGATAGGCCAGAACTATCACTGACTCTAATTCGATCGTAGCATCGCGCGTTACGTAAAACTGACATTATTTTTCGCCAAAAGCCTTCCACAAATGTTGTCAATTAAAATCTTATAGATATAATACTTGTTTTGAAGCACTTACTAGAATTTAGTTATCACATTCCAACTTAGATTGTTTTGAAAACGAACTTTTGAAAATTAGGTTCAAATTTTTTGCAATAGTTTTTGATGAGACTAATAAAGCTGTTAAGCACCAGGGTAACTATAGGGTCACATTATAATCAAAATTGTAAAAATGTGTATGCTCAAGCCGCAATAGAGATAAACCTTGGAATTAGAACTACAACTAAAACATGTAAATATATGTGTTCTACGTTAATTATAACTTCCCACCTGTGAAGATACTATGTCATATTTCCAATGTTGTAATGTAATCACAGTGGAGGATGAACGTTATAAGTTTAATGATAAAGTAAAATATAACATTAAAAAGACAGCAAGCGCTAAAAAATAATAGAGGGATTCTAAGCATGGTCGTGTATGATGCTCTAGGTACGTTGAATAGTGCAGTCAAAATCAATATAAATTTAATATAACGGATGTGCTTTTGTTGAGTCTTGAATTATGCAGATTTATTTTAGTTTTGAAAATATTTTTAAACAAAATAAATTTTAGCTGGGCGGACAAAGCGGGGTCTTGGTAGGGGACAAACTGAGGTCTGACTGGGGTAGTTGCCCCCCTGCCCCATAGCAAATTACGCCCCTGTAGAATGCACAATTTTTTTGAAGAATTATATCTCTATTACGACGTAATTTGACTTAAAGCTTAGGCTTAAAGGTTAGAAGGAAATCGGTCTTTCTTCATTAATCAAATGTATTTGATGAAACTGCACTATGAAAAGACATTAAATTGCGTAAAAGGCAAAAAACTGATTATCGCAAAAATATTATTATATTTTAAAAAGAGATTACAACAATTCAAAAACCTAAAAAAAGTTCGAAGCCTAGTTATACATGTTATTATTAGAAATTGGAATAGCTTCAACAATCATATATTTCGATCACAATTAGTATGAAAAGACATTAAATTGTGTAAACAGGAAAAGTTTTTTAATTGAAAAAATGCTTCCATATATTTTGACAAAGGATTGCAAGACACAGTATTGAAAGATATTAAATTACTTAGTAAAGAGCCACTCACTGGTAATTTCAAAAATATTTGTTTATATTTTAACAATGGATAACAACAATTCAAAAACATTACAAAATAAAACTAAAAACTTGAAGACGGTTATAAAATTGTTTTTTAGGAAAAAGCCTATTTCTTTTATTCTAATCTCAATGGGTTTTTTATAAATAAAAAAAAAAACTTGAAAATTTTTCAATTTCAGTGCCGACTGACTAAATTTATCATATTAAATTCAAAAATATTTAAGGAGCCTGAGCAATAATTTTATTTTTTGATTAAAAATAGGGTTATGTCGTAAAATTTTATAAATAGCTTTTTTTTTGTAATATAAAATCAAATCGCTGCGTCATTAAGCCTATTTAAGTTATTAAGTTATTTAATGTCACCGGCAAGGCCCCAATAACGTAAACTTTCATTTATGAAAAACAATAATTCGCTGTTTAGCAAGGGATTGCAATAATTCAGAGACCTTAAAAAAGAAAACCCAAGGTTTCAAGCTGAGTACATACATATACATAATAATAATAAGTACATAATAATCAAATATCTTTGAACAGTCACAGAATGAAGACATTATATTTTGTAATAAACAAAAAACGGGCAATTGCAAAAAAACATGTAATTACTAGTAAACGCTTAAAATAATCAAGCTATTAATGCACTGGAGCTCCCACTATTAAAAAAAGAAACTCTAGGTATTGCCGATATTTTTAAGCCTTGAATTTTACCGTGGGTACCACAACATGAAACCGACTGTTAACGTCCCTCGAATTTCTCAGGCCTTCGTCTTATATCTCTTTTAAACAGTATAACTTACTGGATTAACAGATCTTGTATGAGAATTTGGTTTGTATATGATTCAATTTAAGGTGTCCCCAGCCCACCTGCAATCCTGACTGTAGTATTTGGTCTTCTATTTTAGTGAGTCTTTTTATATACTCTGACAGTTAAACTAAAGTACAATACATGATGGCAGAAAAACATCCGAACTACTGACCGTAGCTGAACACAATCACTGGATAAACTAGCATAGGCTACCTAGAACTACTAAAATTCACTGGACACAACCACTGGATATAATAGCATAGACTACCTAGAATTACCGAAATTTACTTCAAAGTTTTTAAAATTCGCTTCACAAAAAAAATAATCAGCTCCGTTCATACTTTTTGTAGACCTCTTTTTAGCAAACGTATCGACATTGTTGAAATTTGTGTGTGCGTGAGCTTATTGTCTGTGAAGACAATTAAGAAATTTAAAAGTTGTTCGGGCTGACTTTTTAGTCTGAGATTTTTTCTAATATGTTTTTTTATCGAAGATTTGTAGACATACCACCTCACTCGATATAGTTGTTGATTGCAAGTGTCCAAGGAAAGTGTCTTATTTGGGTGTCTTATTTGGGATCCTGTTATAGTTAGGCCTAGTTAAAAAACATCTGTTCCCCCAATAAAGGCCAAATTTTTCTTCCAAGCGGCTTGGAACAACTTACCTAAGCAAGTTCTTGGACCAAGGGGGCCATTGAGTATAAAAAAATGATTCAACGACAAGGTCCATCTAAAATGTTAGTTTTGACTGGTTGAGACCTGTTATTGAAAATCCTTGTTACGAAGACTATTTTTAAACTTTGAATCGATTTTTCATTAAAGTTATTAAATATTAATGAACATTTATTTTTACATTTTTATTTATGTTATGCTTTTGTAAAAAATAAAATACCAACTAAAATTTTAATTTTATCCAAGACAAAAAAAAAACTGAAACAACGTTTTGAACTGAAGCTAACAGTTAAAGTATACTGATATAAAACGTGTCATGTTCCCGTCAACATTTCATTTTGTTTGTATGATTAAATATTAGGGATTACAGCTTGCTGACTCATATACGTCAGTTTACTGATATTAGAAGAATTAAACACTGTATGTCTAAATATGTATGTTTAAAGAACATTTTTACAGTCCTATACAAATGAGGAGCTTTTGCAATTCGCAGGCTCTTTTTTTTACATTTTACTCACATGAGTTTGAATACATCTTAGTTTTAGCAAGGGCTAAAACTGCCACTCTGAGCAGTATTAGGTGTTGACTTTTGTAAAAAAAAACATATGTTCTCTTTGACATGTAAAAAGTAAGGATTAGTACATGACAATCTTTATATTTACTCGATTGTCTACCATATCGTTGGTTTAACTAAGGGGACATTTCAGTTGAACTACACTTCGAATGCTCTACGTTTTTCAAAAGAGTAAGCACATAATGTACACCTATATAAACATAACCACGACACGCCCCCTTCCTTTTAACTCATTTTTACCAACAGGCTTGCTTACCTCCACAAAATACATGCAAGCAAAACCTTTAGTCATACATCAACTATCTAACAAATCTAATATTATAATTTAATCAAAATTTAATTAAGCTCCTGATTCTAGATTGACTCAGGTTCACCGATTGTGACCATCTCATTCTATCCAATTTGCTTCTCAAACAATTCACAAGTTTTTCGACTTTTCTATAACGTGCTATACTCTCTTTCTTCCTTCTAAGAAGCAGTAGAAATCTAAGCTTTTTTATGACAAAATTACTTTAATTTTCATTACCGTTGTTCGTGTGATTATTACTTTACCACAGTTATCATTCGGACCTCTTCTTCAGAAAGCCAAACAAACATTTGAAGGTTTGTATAGTCACCATACATTGTTTTTTTTAATATTTGGGTTAGGCTTCTTTTAGATTACTAGCTAAACATTTTAATTTTCATTGCGATTAGATTGTTTGGAAATAACATTAGATACTATGATTAAGACCCCATACGTGTGCTAAAAGTCTTTACAGAGGTGATCTCGCTTGACAGGGGGTCAGGGGAGCCACGGCACAGATCTACAGAAAAATAAAAATTGATAAACTATACAATAATAAATAACTTGTAGGATTAATAAAATCGAAATACTAAAAGTCAAAGAGTGGGCCACTAGGATTGGCAGTGATAGAGTGACGCATAGTCTGAAAGAGGGCTTAAATTACTTAGAATTTATCATAAATCAACGCTTTAAAATGCAAGCGCAATGATTTTATTAATATTGTATGTAAAACATGGATTTTCATAATTCGACTAAAATTACAATGTAAAAATGATATATTTTTTCCCAAAGATTATTCAGTATGGGCAATCGACTAATTCAAAACAATTCTCCGAAAATAAGATGTCCCTTCGAACATTCTAACCAAGATTGATAACAGAAAGACCTTGACTGGTAGGTAAACTTTGCATCTTTTTTATAAGAGTATGTTTCTTTAGCTCATACTTGGTATAATATCATAATTCTTACTCCTACTAGAAACAATAGCGTATGGCACATTAGCTATGACAGATAGAAGATAGATAATAGACCTGTGATTAACGACTCATCATTCTTCTCAGACCGCTGATCAGAGAAATATTGTGAAAGACGTTTGCACAAAAATGACCAAATATGTAAGATCTTAGTTAAAATATTTCAATTTTAAGCGTTTTCTTAAAAAATATTTTATATAATTTTAATTTGATGAATTAAAACACGCTCCCAAGACTGAACAATCTGAAAAGCTTAAAACTTTCCCCGGGTAAAACTATTGAGTTTTATTTAATCATTGTTTATTCGAGGTCAGGGAAGTCTTTAAGTCAGGAATACTTTTGATCAATCTCATTTAGAATTTTTTATAGTTTTTTTAGTTAATGCTTCTTCTTTTTTTGTTTTTTTTTGGCCATTAAAAAACTACTGGGACGCATTATATTAAAATCCCTTTTGACCTATTGGCGTAACAGATGACTTTAATATAGCTGCAAATAAGATATGAATCAGCAAGTATAAATTACTCGCAATATTTTGCCAATAAACCTAAAATGTACGGTAACCCATTGAATAGCTAAAGTACATTCGAGCTTATTCAAAACTTTCAGATTTAATTTTGTTAGTAATATTTGCCAAACAACCGAAGAATAATAATGGCACAACGATAGTGCTATATTAAGCCAACTCTAGTCATCCTCATTTACAGTAAAGAGTTGGACACACGTAGCTGATGTCGGGAACTGGTATCCAAAGTGGCGACGATTTCAAAAGAAATTGGCGTGGGGTCGAGCTTGAAAATTTCTCTAGTTTATTGTACCGATAAGTGCCGAGTTTTAAAATATTTAGCATGATAATAACAAAAAAATAGATATAAATAAATAGTCAGCCAGAGCTGTCTATGGTGAAAGATGCCGCTACTTATCTGAGAACTAAGCTGAAATCAATCCTTTAACTAATCATAAACTCCAATTGAATATTTTGTGTCCATGTTTTTTTTTTTTGAAAATTTCCATCAATAAATTTTTCTTACAACAAAAGTTTATTGGAACCCTCCTTTGTCCAGTGATACTGCAATTTATTCTTTAAATCGGCTACATTTGCCGAACCCTTAAGTGCCAATTTACGAGAGGATGAAACCTAGTCGAACTTTGTAACATCCAAGCAAACCTGAGGATTCAGGATGCATTCGTTCAGCGGAAGTACCGTTTTGCTTCCATCCTCCTTTCATCATTCTATTTTTGAATTTACCAAGGAGCCCTAGTTCAAATCGACCCCAAATTGGCCAGTTGAAATGCATTTATGTCATTTTGGCGTTTTTTTAGGTTGTTACTCCTTAAATTTTTTAGACCGGCACATTTTTTTACGGTGATGATTGTTTACTTGGCATATGTGTTCTATAAAATCTTCTTGGTTGATTGTTAATCGAAATCGAAGCAGGCTAGGTCAGGCTGCTTCTCGAGGGTTGCGAGTGGAGTAGTTAGGTCGAACTGGGTGCTCTTCAATCTCATCTAATTTGTTCTATTATGACCATTAACAATTCTCACGTGTACACAGGAATATACTGATGACTTTGTTTGAATGAGGGTAGTCAAAGGGGGGGGCGGAGATTTTAACTTGTCAAATTTAGAGATTGACATCTCCTAATCTGTCTCGAAACGCCCCAGAAATAGCAGGCTAATAAAGATTTCCCACTGTACAAGAATATTGTAAAAAGACTATGTATTATCAAATTCGATGTAGATCTAGGACTAGCAAGGGATTCCTCCATCTATATTTGAAGGTGCTTGTCAATTCGTATAACAAAGAAACGCAGGTGATCTCAAAAATACATATTACGCTTGAAAATTTCATTATTTCTTTTAGTACTGGTGGAAACAAAACAAGGATTTTGTAAAATATCAAACGTAGGATTAAATTATTTAACTTATTTATCATTTCAGTTCCCATATATTTTTTAAAAACACATCATCGCAAATAATGAAAACTTTGATAAATTGCACAAATTGCTTAAGGCGTTTTGAGAGGCCATACATAATATATGATTAGCGGACATTTAAAAAATTAGTGCTTAATCCAAATTTTGGGAACCTTAATTGGGGAACACCTTAGCTCGGGAGATTTCTATTATATATACCTGAAGGAGTATAATTTCGATAACAGGGTGTCGGTTAGGGAGGAAGAAGAGGATAACTTATCAATTGTTTTTTAAAAATGCTTTTTTTTCTTCAAACATTTTGATGCAGTGGACTGTAAGAGAGGAGCGTCCAGGCTCAATAAAAACCGTAACTCAAAAAAATGAAATTTCCATACCAATAAATTCATCAGAAGAATTAGATTTATATCTTAGTTTCAGATATATAAGTTTTACTAAGTCTAGTTGAATCCTTATTAAGTTTAGGCCGTATCTACAAACTAGAAGAATTTTGTACCCTTTGACAGAACAATAATGACTGATGAGTATATTTTTTTCCCAAGCTTGATCTTTGGACACCAACCGCCCCTTCCCCCGGAACTTTCAACTCCGGTCCAACCCGAACAATGTTTATAAGGGCCTTATTGAACGTCAATTACAAATGGGAATTCAGTAATATTTGCTCGAGTGTTGATAAATACACACATAACCCCCAAGGAAGGGGCTGTAAGTTTGTCAAACTGGCAATTTTTAATGTATAGGTTTTTTATTTATTGTTATCTTCATACAAAATGTCTGAATTTTTAATTCTATTTGAATCGTAAGTTATTTATACATTTTTAGTAGCAACGTCTCCTCAAATGGTCCGCAGCCCCCCCGTCCTGGTAGTTGAAATGCTTCTGATCAAAATTTTGTGCTAACCATTTTGTTAAAAATTGTTCATTTGTAAAAAAGCTATGGTTCTAGGCTTGAAGCCCCCAGCCCGGTGTGACAGGGTTGTAACTTATACTAGCAGTCCATCGTTAATATATGAAGCATTTTACGTAAGTTTTTATGCTACTTTATTTTCTGCATAATTTAGCTTTATTCTTAAGACCGACTCGCAATTTTAATAATGTTTTTTCACCAGACGAACTGTCGATTAATAAGTTTCTGGAATGTGGGATTAGTGCCTCTGATCAATTTCTCTTAAGCATAGAACCAAAAAGGATTCACATCGTCAGTTGACGAAAGTTCACAATCCTTCCAGAGATCGAACCAAAATTTTGCTTCGAGGTAAGAAGAAACAAGATCATTGATTAGGACCTGAAGTAAAATCGGCACTAAGTGGTTTTCAAATGTTTGACGTCTATTTGTCCAATCAAAAACTGATATAGTCGATTTTTTGCTACATAAACATCAGTTCTTATTCTATTTGAATACACTTAATATTCTATTGTTATATGAACTCTATAAACGTCAGCCTGAACTTTATAGGCAAATATCTACAAGCAGATGAACTGATTCTAGCCTAATCTCTACGGGTTCTTAGCCTAAGAGGAATTGCATAATTATTCTGTTCTTTGAAACCATGGAGTTGGAAAGAAGATGTAATAGGGAGATGGTCAGAAATAGTCCCCACCAATTCAGCAGCAAGGTTGAGGGATATAGCGGCATGATTTAGATGAGACGTTTAAGCAGAATTTAATGCTAAAGTTTAAGTCTTTGAACATTAATGCAGTCTATTTGAATAAACTACCAGTGCTAAATTATACTATTTCTACATATTCTTTTATTTTTATTAAGGAAGGTTTTATATATAAGATTAGTATGGGCCTTAGTTTATAGGACTTATGGCGAAGGGCATTACAATACATAAAAGATTACCTTTGCAATTCGTTTTTAAATGCAACGAGCGCTGAGCGATTAGGTTTATGATAGCCATAATATTTCAAGCTGAGTATTATGTCTGTTGCTGAATAGACCGGATTATCTGAAGAATCAATTAGTTCAGATGTAAGTTCCTCTATTGGTATACCGGTGTCAACGCCATAAACCACGTATTTATAGGACTTTTCTACTTCTTTAGAAGTGGCAAAGATTTTGGAACCCTCAACGATTAATTCTTTGGACCTTCAAAGAACTGAATCTGCGAACTTGTGAGATTAAATATAAATATAAATCAAGATGCATTTTAGTAGCACTCCTTCAAAGTTGATTAAATTTGTAAAAATATAGGCGTTCTAAAGTCCCTTGTCTATTCTCTCTTCCCGGTTCAACCACTGGTTTTATTGATGGTCACAGTGTAATAACATTGCTGATCTAGAGAGCTAGGAAGCGATTCAATTAGTCGGTAATTATCAGGAAATAATATTCTCTTAAGTTGGGATTCCCCTAAGGATGATCTACTCTCATCATTTTTTCTTTTTTTTTGACAGGGGCTATACTGGGCCGGTTAGTTGTAAGTAATGTGAGTGGTTTTCTTCCCTTAAGAGGTGGGGTTTATATAGACCTAGGAGTCGGAGGGGGGGGGTTCCAGTGAGTTGTATTTATGAAGGCAGGAAAGATGAGACATATATGTCTTTTTCAGGAGTTTCCTTAGTGGCAAACATGAGACTTTTGGAACTAAAAAACTCACCTCTTATTCCTTTAACTATTCAGCACTATGATTCAAATCCTATAATCCAATTATCAAGAACCAAGGTCAGTAATATTACTTTGGAATCTCCAGGGGAATGCACAGTCTGTAGATGTTCAAGTTTCTCATTGTGAATTTCGACTGGCAAATACCAAAAGCGAGAAAACAAAATAGATATTAACATCGAAGAAGCATTTCATTGTTTTGATGTCAATCGTAACTGAACTAGCGTGTACTTGAACCCCACGTAACTAAGCTACTGTAACTGAACCGCTATGCAAATTCACTCTTTCGTAATTGGGCTCCTTTGCAGCTGAGCCCTGTGTAACTGAACCCTCTTGCAACTGAACCCTCGTGTAACTGAACCCTCTTACATATGGGCCCCCGTACAGCTGAACCCCTAGTAACTGAATACTCGTGTAACTGAACCCCTGTGTAATTGAATCCTCGTGTAGCTGAACCCTCGTGCAACTTAACCCTGTTTAACTAAATCCCATTCAATTAAGCTATCATGTGACTGAACCCCCGTGCAACTGGTCCCTTGTATGACTGAACTCTGGTGTAATTCTAGCAACTGTGTATCTCAACCCCATTTAACTAACCCGTTATTTGACTGAACCCCTATGCAACGGAACTCTCGTATAACAGAACTCTTATGCAACTCAACCTCCCGTGCAACTCAACCCCATTTAACTAAACCGTCGTGTGACTGAACCCCCGTGCAACTGAACCCTCTTATAACTGAACTCTTGTGTAACTCAACTCTTGTGGTCCTCCGTACTTACATTTGGTAAAACACAAGTTATGATATAAATGACAGTCAAGATGACTAATAAAAAATCTCATTTTTGTTGTTACAACGTTAAATAAGATCTAATGTCAAACAATATGTCCTACGTATTTATTTCTCTTTTTAATTTTTTTTAGGGGGGGTTCCTTTTACCCTGTTATTGTCATTTTATTCAAGCTTATTCGGGCATGGAAAAATCCTCCTGGGAGAAAAAACCCCTCATATAAAATATTGTTTTACAAATTTAATTATCTTATTTTAGCTCTGTTATTTTTGTTCTAGTTGAGAAGTGCTAAGTAAAGTAGAGAAGGGGAATTAATGTGTAAGTCTTGCCCCCTCCCTCTCTGCCAAAATGTTCTTCTCATGGAAAATCCTCCAGAAACTCCCACCCTTTCTGAAAACTCCCACTCAAAACATGTTTTATGTTTCCCAATAACAAATACTAGCTAGGTTCGTTTTCACCGTTCGTCGTTCTTAGTACTAAAAAGATTTTCTCGGTTTTACTCTTAAATTGCGTTTTATTTTGCCGTTCTAATAACGTCGTTTTAACTGAAAAAACGGCTTATAATAGCTTTCCTTTGCCAGATACAATTTCAAAGCCACAGATAAAATTTTAATCAACCAGCAACAAAAATGGAAAATATAATCGTAACTGTAGCAAAACAAGCAATAGAGTTACTAGAGGAAAGTGACTGTTGCACCGTTCTATAGAGTGCAAATGGGCACTCTTGCTTTTGAATGCTTATGAATGGGCATAAACATTAGATTAGTTGAAATGGGGGTGCAATCCTAAATAGTGGACTCCGCATAGGGACACATGTTAAGAAAATATTTTTTACTCCATAATATGGACAATACTCATAGTTGTGGCACTTAGCCTAACACTTAATCAGTCAAATGTCCTTTCTAAATTTTTAGCTTAAGACGTTGGAACAATTGAACATATTCCTAAGGGTATTGAAACCTGGGGTTAGCTGGAATTTCTTAGTATTATTTGTAATCTAAGATGTCTAGAAATTCCTCGCATGATTTTTCCAAGTGACCCCTAAGGAATTTTTGAAAGTTTGGAAAGCAATTTATCCCAAAAATGCTTTCAGAACTTTCTGAAGATTTTAAAACTATGCCATATATACGAAAAACAAATCACTACCATTTTTTAGATGAAAGACCCCATCAACAAAATCTACAAAATTAAATATCAATAAAGTTGTTTTCTGTCATTTTTTTTTATTTTAAAACTTGGCGCCCAAAAGTAAAACTAAAGTTGTTGAACGGAGTATGAGGCTGAGTTCGTCGTTCTAAAAACGACGGTGCTAAGAACGAAGAACGGCATTTCAAAGAACGGCTTATAAGCGAGACATTTCATAGAACGGCGAAAACGAACGGCTTAATTGTAAAACCGAGGATTTGATTTCCATAGAACGACGAAAACGAACGCAGCTACTATCTGTAAGCAGTGGACAAATTGCAAAGCTTGAAATTAAAAAAGGTACTTTAACTTCTGCAATTGGGTTCTCTGATTATTTTATAGCTAGGGAGAGAAGGAGATACTTCAAAAAGTGCTTTTTAATTCCAAAACGTCTTCTCAACAAGAGGAGGTTTGATGTAAATATTTTTTTATAATCCCTGGGCAGTTCTGGTCTTTTTTTTACAATTCGAAATGGATTGGATACCTATTGGATTTCGGGCTGTACCTTTAAAAATTAGATGTGTCATGTTCTATATTTATAGCCTCTCAAATCCAATACTATGGAGTGATAACCTAACTGGTGGATGGCTTTTTATTCCGATGGATGAGTTAACACACGTTTTTTTCTTTGTTAGTTTTTTTTCTTTCTTGGTCTGATTTACATGATTCTATTGTTTGTTTTAAAGTGTCATGATTAATTATTGGTTGGTTTATTTCCAGGCAAGATTTCTAAATTCAAAATATGGTTGGCTTCTGTGATATAAAATTTCCAATATATGTAGCTGCCTTAAGTTTGTTTTATCACCCCTTTTGCAGATAAATACATATATAATCTTGGACCAATGCCACCAGTGTAACGACCTTCAATGTCTAAATCCTTCATTTTACATTAAATTAATAGTTATTTATAAACACAATGAGATTCGCACCATCGCACACATAGGGACTGACAAGCATCTATTTCTCTCTAATCTACACTTTTAGAGTCTTGTTCTATAACTACAACTATTTGTACTATATGGCTTAATAATAACCCTGATTAGAGGTGTTTTTGAAAATGATGGACAAGGAGGATGGGCTAGTTGCCCTCTATTCAATCTTGCGACTTAAATATTGAAGGAGAAAAGCAGATTTTCCCTCAACTGCCTCCTCTAAAGGCTCCTCTAAAGTTGAGCTCGCAAGTCCTTACGTAAATGCCCCTAGATTGTAGCTGGTATGTCCCCAGAGCAAAAGTTACAGTCTTTAATTCCCTAGTTAGGCAGTGTGTTGGAACCCTAAAGATCTTTTCTTATTCTCTATGGACAATTTTTTAACAAATTGTATGGCTCAAAATTAACATTGTGTGACAATGGCTTTAGTGTTGGCTCTACTTTTGATTTGTGTTTTTTTAAATTAATCTTTTTTTTTTATATTCTGTGTATATATATCGAGCAAAACGTTTATTTATTTATAATAACATCAATTAATGCGTAA
Source organism: Artemia sp. Qi Xiang Cuo (assembly GCF_049724085.1). NCBI lineage: Eukaryota > Metazoa > Arthropoda > Branchiopoda > Anostraca > Artemiidae > Artemia > Artemia sp. Qi Xiang Cuo. The sequence continues at coordinate 4,871,782 of NW_028297431.1, forward strand.
AGATTATTATAGTATCCCTTGCGACTATCCCGTGCCGTTTATTATATAAAGTTCCTCAACTTAAGTTTGAACGATTAGCGAGTATTCACAGGCCATGAATCTTTCCAGTAGCATAATAATAACATTAAAATTAGATACTAATACAATAACAAAACTTATAATATTATGATGATATTTCCTCTATGTTTTTTTAAGTTTGTTTATTTTTAATTGGAAAAAGTAATATGAATTAATGATATAAGAGTTGATAACAACTTGGAAGACTGACTAAGTTTACGTTATACTTTGTAGGCTATTAGAAGCCTACAAAATATGAAATATTGTTATACCCTGGAAAATATTGATTAACACCAAGATTGAAAAAATGTGTGACATTTGAAAGCTAATAGGTAATTAAAAACCAATTAAAACTGAATACTTAGCACATTACGAAAACATACTTCAGTACATAATATATACGCAAAATTCGTGGTCAAAATATTCCTTATGAATAAATATCTAACTCCTTATTCGCTGAAAGCTACCAGCCCATCGGAAACTAACTAATAGGCCCGCTTGGTACCCAATTAAAACAAAACGTATAATTAATATATTTTGATTATAAATTATATATATATATATATATATATATATATATATATATATATATATATATATATATATATATATATATATATATATATATATATATATATATATATATATATATATATATATATATATATATATATATATATATATATATATATATATATATATATATATATATATATATATATATATATATATATATATATATATATATATATATATATATATATATATATATATATATATATATATATATATATATATATATATATATATATATATATATATATATATATATATATATATATATATATATATATATATATATATATATATATATATATATTTATATATATATATATATATATATATATATATATATATATATATATATAGTTTTTTCCGGAATTTTCTTTTGCTGAAGGAGCTGATTTAAGTTACTGGTTTTTTTTTTTTTTTTTTTTTCTTACTAATTTATATAAGTAATTATAAAAGAATTCTTATTTTATTGCTATAAATTTAAATAGAACTTGGTTAAAAATTCAATAATATAGAACTATAATTAAACTAAAGAAACATGTACCGTACATATTTTTATTTAGTAACTTTTTATTTTTTCTATTTAGTAATCATTTTTATTTTAACATATTTTTATTTAGTTTTATATATATGTTTCTATAGCTTATTCAATTCAAACTATCAGGTTTCACTGTCCATGGTATTCTAGTAAAAGTTGATAGAGGAAGCCAGTTGATCAATGACAGATATGTTGAATAATTAATATTAAAACATTGCAAAAAAAATCCATAAAGATTGAACAATAATATATATAGCGTATGTTAACCAAGAAAAAGAAAAGCGTTTGCAAATTTGCCCTTAAGCTAGATAACCAATTTCATTTAGAATTCTTGGAAACGAGATATGGAACTTGTACTCTATCTTTTCGTCTGTGTAGGTACGGTAGCTCCATTTAGGGAACTCTCGTAGGTCCGCAAGATCTCTTTAGGGATCTCCTGATATTTTGTCATAGGTGGTCCGGGTCTGAATTGGAAAACTGTCGTAGGGGAAAATAGTAAACTTACGATGGTTTTCAATTAGGTTTTAGTACGTTTTGGACTACCAGTCCTGGGTTAGCAATTATCATTTTGTGATTCGGGTATTTTTCACCATGGATGTATGATCATGATTATTGCTTCATAAAATTTTGGTATTAGTTATAAATGTGTTACTAGTTAAGATTATTAAATTAAATTCATTATTTTAAATATAGTGAAAATGTACTGCTCTTTAATGTTTTATTATTCTATTTTAAGAAAGTTGGTTAATTTGGATATTAAGCCAGAGAATGCTCTGGATGTTTTTTTTTATTAAGGGAAGTGCTCTTACATTTTCTTCTAAACATCCTCTAGTGACGGGGCTGTTTTCATATTTCGGTGCTGATTATCCAAATAACGGGCCATTGAGCCCTTTGGGATATTGTCTTTGTTATTGCTCTTTATTGAAATAAACGGAACTTGAACTTGATTATTGCTAATTTCTGCTCTACCATCGTTCCTTATCTTCTTGTTTTCAGGGGTCATGGCGTCAGTCGAGTTACGGCACGTCAAGTTCTGAGGAGAAGTGGGAGACGTTCAAGAGAATGAAAGAGGTAGGAGTGGCAAACTTGAATATTTTGTGCAAAAGCGTCCGTAATTGCCAGTGTCTCATTGCTAAAAAAAAAATGAAAAAAATACGTTCAAGTATACCGAAAATTGACACTTAACGTCTTGGATCTCATGTCTGGCAACATTGACTTCCAACACATTTTTGGATCACAAAAATATTATTATTCGCTACAATTTAATTTGAGGCCGGAGGCTTAAGTCGGTATTTTTGTTGTTTTCTGTTTCAAGTAAATAAAAAAAAAAATATCCATGCCTATCTGGAAAGAATTAATCGTGGATGATGGGAAGAGACGAGAGATCTCAAGGTGTTCTTTTGTGTCGCTAATTAATCTGCAAGTATTTTTTATAGCAGTGTCCGTTATTGTCAGTGTTTCAGCGCTAAAAAATTTTTGGAAATTTTAAATTTTGGTTTTTAAAATTTATCAAAAATCTTTGGAAAAGATATTAAATGCATTTCTAAAATTGTGGTTTTCATCAATTGCGAACATGTAAGCACGTCATTTAAGCGTATGTTAATTAATATATTTGTTGAAATCCATAGCTGATAACATAAGTATGTCAACACTGAAAAAGAACAAAAAATGACTAAATGATACAAGGAGGTAGCCTACTAAAAACAGCAACAACAAAAAACCAACAAAACTTCAAGGTCAATGCGATAAGATAAATGGAGCACATCAAGCAATAAAACAAACACGAACTGTCTGAGAATAGACATATTATGTTTGTATTATAAAATACATATAGAAATATTAAAAAGAAAAAAAACCTCTTGTAGCTCTTTTCACATGTTTTGTTGTCTCCATAGAGATTTGCTCGGCTGAGCATAAACTTAGCTAGGGTTTTATTTTTAGCTTAACTTAGTGTCGCAAGTGCTCATGATGATACTGAGCAATTGTTTAAAGAGGGCAGGTAGTTTCGTTGAAACGGTGAAAAAAGATGAATTGTTTGAAAATTGGTGCTGTTATTGGAATCCCTCTTGCAGTAACTATGTAGTCGCATTTATAAACAAACCTGTGTGGCAAGTTTATCTTTAATGAACTTAATTTACTATTATTCGCTCGTCGCCTGACCATCACGTTTACTTCGCGTGTGTTGGTTTAAATTATTTTTGAAGTGAATTTATAATGAGATGAGCGTTTCCGAGCTTTTGTTTTCACTGATATTGAACTTTGTTTTTGAAAATTTAAGTAGTGTTGATGAAGCCATTATTTTAAGGAAAGGAGTGGAATTTTTTACAGATTTTAAAACACTTTAGTCAGAGAAACCAAAGCTATAGAGTTGTGTGAATCAAAATTATCACCCTGTCAGGAGGGACACTAATGCAATTCTTACTCACCTGCAAAATATTATAGACTTTATGAAGAAATGTGATACCGATGGAAAACAGCTCCTTTGTTTTGTCATCAAAAGACCAACAGAAGTCCCTGTTATCTCTGCTACAGCGTTTACACACGTCACAGCCAAGCTTAAGAGCCTTGAACAAGCGATTTCGCTAGTTTTTGCCAAGATTGATTCGTACAATTTGAACTTTCCTCAAATACCTGTGATTAGCCAACCTGCTGCGTGTGATACGCATACTACAATTTTGACCTCCGATGCCCCGCCTGAGCATGGTGACCCGCTAAAGCGAAAATCAGTAATAGATTCAATTTCTGGACATCAGCTGGTGTCTAGAGTGCACGCGACTAAAAAGCGGTGGAGGGTGAGTATGGAGAAATCTGCAGCTGAAGATTTTTGCAAATCAGCAAAGGAAGCTCTACCTGGTTCTGGTGTGAAAGTTTTATCTAAAAAACACGCTGGTGTTATTCGAGAAGTCCCATCTGATTTTGACCTTGAAATGCTACGGAACCAGTTTGGTATAATCGGGTCTAGTCGGTTTGGAAGAAGCAAATCGGTTAAGCTTGAATTTGCAGACACGATTACTAAAGGATCATTTCTGCGAAATAGTGTGAAGATTGGGTATTCAAACTTCCGTGTTTATGAGTTCAAGCAATTGCCAAAGTGTTGCTTCAAGTGTCGTTCCCCTGGGCACTTGGAAAGTGCATGTACTAGTAGCGCTCCCAAGTGCGCTCGTTGTGCTGGACCTCATTTATCTACGAACAGTGATCGTTGTTCGGAATCTCCGAAATGTGCCAATTGTGGAGGATCTCATCCTTCTTACAGCCTACGATGCCCTGTGATTAAGAAGATCACTTATAAGGTCTATTCTCAGAAATGAATCCGGACATAAGTATAGTCTCATTTAATATTAATGGAACGAGAGGCAAGGGCTTTTTTATTGATGATCTGTATGTTAATTACGACGTTGTGTGTCTCAAAGAACATTTACTGACTGCCTTTAGCGAAAATTTTCTGAGACGAAGCAGTGAACACGTTGTTTTTGTGGGTCCAGCTAAAGTTACGCGTGGCAGCCCTTCTGGCGGCTTAGCATGTGTTTTTAAGAAAATTATTTCTGGTGCGAGTACTCTGCTTTTCCAATCAGATGACACTTTTCTTGCGGTGCATTTTGGTAATGTTGCATTAATTAATGTATATATGCAATATAATGATCATTCAGTTCGTTCACTTTAGAATCTCTATTGTGCTTGTAATTGTCTTAAAACTTCAATTCAAAAGATATCGGATAAGGGGTTGCATTTTGTTATTGCTGGCGATTTTAATTCTGATCTTGCTTATGATAATGTAGGGGCTATTCAGCTTTTTGACTCTCTCCCGGCTTATAAAATTGTTCGGAAGTCCCATGATTATACGTATATTCACCATTCAGGTAGTAAATCAGACATTGATCACGTTATTTGTTCTGCAGCTCTAGTCTGCTCGCCCGTTACGGTTCATTTTGACGAGAATGATCTTGATCACCTTCCGCTGTCTTTTTGTTTATCAAAGTCTGTTGTTTGTTCTGGGAATATGTCTAAGAATCGTGGTGTACGTTCTAAATGGTTTTATAAGCCTGATTGGAATGATGCGAATTTTTCTGTTTATCTTATAACTTTGGCTTCACTTCTAAGTACGCTTTATGTTCCTTATCAGCTTTTGCAGTGTAGTCAGAATTTTATTTATGCTAAATATGAAATAGACCGATATTATCATTCTATCCTCTCTGCTACGAAAGAAGCTGAAAAAATTTCTGTCCCAGTTAAGCGAATCCGAAAAAATACTCAAAAGCCTCTTTGGTCACTTGACCCTAACCTTAAGGCCTGTAAAAACAAAGCTAAATTTTGGCTAAAAATTTGGACAGATTGTGGTCGGCCTAGGTCCGGTAATGTTTTTCTTATTAAACAGAAAACTAAATTAGAATTTAAGAAGTATCTAAAAAGTGTCCGATACCGAGGGCTTGATTTTCCATCTTCACCTAAGGATTGGAGGAATGTAATTAATTCAAGTAAAACAGACGATTCTGATGTGAGTAGTATTAATATTCCACCAAGTTCTTGGCATGCACATTATTCGAAAATATTCTCCGTTTTGAATTATTCTGTTCATAGAAAGTTTGGGGAAGCGTTTTTTAAAATTGTCCCTAGATTTCTAAGTCAGCGCTTTGTTTTGCCTAAATCGCCTTGTGACGTTTTGAATGCTTTGAATCATCTTAAGTCGAAATCTATTGATGCTGAAGGTATCTCTAAAATGCATCTAACTCCCCAATGTGCTGAACTTGTGTCACATCTTGCGCTCTTGTTTCAAATATGCTTGGCATCTTCTGTCGTCCCGGAAATTCTTTTGTGTGGCAGCGTGACTTCAATTTTAAAAAGAGGTAAACCGCCAAAAGATTGCTCTTCTTACCGTCCAGTTTCTGTTTCTTGCAATATTAGCAAGGTCTTCGAGTATATTCTTTTACCTAATCTGACTCGAAATATTTCTTTCTTTGGTGAAAATCAACTTGGTTTCAGACCTGATGTGGGGTGCCAACATGCTCATCGTGTCCTTTCTTCTATTCTACTTTCTAATTCTTCTAAGGGTAGAGGCGTATATCTATGTGCACTTGATCTTTCAAAGGCTTTTGATTCTGTTGTTCATAACCAGCTTTTCTTTTCTTTGCCTTCTTCTGGTGTTAATTTTTCTGTTATTTCCCATCTATGGTTTTGGTATTCTAATTTTTACCTCCGCCTGAATTCTTCTCCAGAAACAACTATTAAAGTGCTTCGTGGTGTTAGGCAGGGTGGTGTTTTATCACCAACCCTGTTCAAAATTTGTGTTTCTACTGTTCTGGAAAAGATCTCAGGCACTTATTTTTCTGGTTCTACTGATGTTTCTTACATTGCCTATGCTGATGACATTCTGTTGATTAGTCGTACTAAGTCTGCTCTTTCTGCAATGGTTTCCTTAGTTTCTCAGTCTTTCCTAAATATTGGTCTATCCCTGAATCTTGACAAGTGTAAATTCTTATCTTATAATCTGTCTCCGTCTACTCCTCTGGTATGTAATGAATTTTCAGTACTTTCTGTTTCTTCCTTTCGGTGGCTTGATATTACTGTTTCTAATTCTCTAGCTCTCTTTCGTAAAAAGATTGTTGCTGATTCAGTAAGAAAAATTCAGTTCAATTATTCAAAATTGTAGCAAACCGTGGTAAATATAACAGGAGAGCTCTTGGGCGCTTATTCTCGACTTTTTCTGATCATTCTGTGCTTTATTTTTCGGGTGTTCATTCTGTTCTTAAGCTAAAGGATTTAAAAAAAAGATTAAAGTTACTTATTTCAAATTTTGCAAATTTCTTCTTTTTCTGCCGCCATGGACTAGAAATCGGTATCTAGTTAATAATTTTTATGTTACAGATGTAACTCAAAAGCTCGGTGTCCTACACAAAAAGCTTTCTGCAGATGCATTTTGTAAATTTGGCCCTGACCACGGTCTTTTACAGTTCTTTTCGTAGTTTAATTTAATTGCTAGTGTTTGTTGATTTTTTTTTTTTTTTGGTTTTGTTTTTCTTTTTTTATTATTATGTAATCCACTTGTACTACTTTTTGTTAGTT
>NW_028297431.1:4879506-4905877 GCF_049724085.1 Artemia sp. Qi Xiang Cuo
CATATAAAGATAGTGTCAATTCGGACTATAAATTAAAAACAAACGGGAAAATCACAATAGAAGGTGGAACATCAGCTCAAGTGCTAGCGACATTAAATGCAAAAGCAGGAAAGATTAAAACAATGGATGCCATGATAGGGGGTACACCCTCGAAGATGATCCCACAATTTTCGTGGAAAATTACCCGTTTACCCGTGCCCCAGCCATTTAAACATTTGCCTCTCAATTACTTGGACTATCTGTCTTGGCTTTTCTCTGTCTACAATTACCCAGCCTAGTCTTGATGCAACCTATGCAACCTATTGCGCAAAATACTTGATAACTTCATTTCAAAGTTATTAAAATTGAAAATGGTATCATATATTTAAAATTACAAAATCTAAGTAATAATAAAGTAAAGCTAAACAAAATAGCGCTAGTATCAGTGGAAAAGATTTCAAATTGGGAAATAAAATCACTAAGCAGCTAAGAATTAAGCTCAAATTTTACTAGCCACGGGCACATATCGTTGAAACTGCAACCGGAAGAAAACTATGGAATGACAAAATCTGATTTTTGGAAACAGTTTAATTTAGTACATTTACCGGAAAATATAAAAACCCGGGTGGGAAACATTCTTTGGGACTTTAGATGGACATTCGCAAGACACAAAGCTGATTACAGATTAACTCACTTACTCACGCACAAAATACCAACACAGGACCCCCCAATTAAAAAAAACACCGTATAAAACACCTTACCATTTAAAACCATGACTAGATGACAAAATAAAGGAAATGTAAGAACAGGGCATAATTAACATGAGTGTGAGCGATTGGTGTTTTCCGCTAGTAATAGTCAGAAAAAAGACAATACCTGGAGTTGGTGCATAGATTTTTAGAGTGTTAAATGCAGCCACGATAAAAGATATTGTGAATTACCATGAAAGAATATGATATTATATTCTCTGAGAGGTTGGAAATGCTACGCTAGTTTTGACCTGATAGCAGGATATTGGAAAATAGCCTTAGACCAAGAAAGAAACCACAAGGCAACAGTAATCTTAGATGATGGAAGAATGTTCACGTTTGAACGTATGGCTTTTGGCTTATTGGTGTTAAATTGGTGTTAAAATATAACGAACCAGAAAGGAAAAAAGATACCTAGGCTTACTTAGATGATGTAGTTTTATTTACTGAAAACCTGGAAGACTATTTAATTGAACTTTAGAAGAATATTGGGAAAATTTGAAAAAGCATACTTAAAATTAAAACAAGAAAATCTAAAAATAGTAGTACCAAAACTAGTTTTTCTTGGACATCTGATAAACTAAGGGACTATTTAGTCAAATCCGGAATATTTACGGCCAAAGAAAAATTACAACCACCAAAAGATCAAAAAAGCTGCAGATAAGTTTGTGGATTGTTATGTTATTTTCGACGATATATTAAAAATTATGCGACAATAGCACAACCCTTGACCAACCTTTTGAAAAAATGAGGCAAAATTCCAATGTCCATCGGACGCAATACAAGCGCTGAATGAAATAATAAGGCAATTATTACAGGCGCCAATACATAAACTACCAGATTTGTCACAAGACTTCTGTTTACAAACGGATACTTCGGCATACGGAGTTGGGGTTATATTATTAAATATAAATTTTGGAGGGGTAGAATCAATAGTCCAATAAGCTAGCAGGTCCCTGACAGAGGAAGAAAGAAAATATATAACGGTTGAAAGAGAATGCTTAGCAGTTGCAGTTCTTAAGAAGTATTTTCGCCAATTTTTGCTTGGAAAAAAGTTCATCTTACTCATAGATCAAAAATCGCTAATTTGGTTACATACAATGAAAAATTATTCAGCATGGCTGACAAGATGGATACTACGTCTTAAAGCATATTCATATACCTCAATATATATAAAAGGTCGGACAAACATTCTACCGGATTATTTATCACGGAACCCAGATACGGAATGATATCTGATAACCACCATCCAAAATAATCTGGTCGGGGTGGAAATATTATCTAATTGAAATATTTCCAATCATCAAGATAAAGATGATTATTGTTTAGCCATGAAATCCTTTTTAATAAATGGAACAGAGCTGCCAGAACATTTAAAATATTTTTTGAAGGACTTGTATAATTTTGATCTGGATGAAAGTAAAAATCTTTTGATAAGATATTACAGAGCGCCACAAAATTATAGAAAATATGAATTAAACATTATTCCAGCAGTTCCAAAATCGCTGGAAGGAGAAATTTTACAGATTACATATGCAACCATTGGCTGTCATATGGAAGAAGCGAAAATTATTGGTAGAAAAAAGGGAGATTTTTATTTTCCAATAATGTACTCACAAGTAAACACCTTTATACCAGGCTGTTAAGAGTGTGGCAAACAAAAGTCGCCACCAAAGACACCTAAGGCAGAATTAGGTAAATACCCAACAGCTTCAGGGGTAGGAGAATTAATTTCTATAGATATATGGTGAACAGGAAGAAGTTTACCAGTTTCCAGGAAAGGAAATCGGTCTGTGTTAACCATACTGGATCATTTTAACTCATATTTGTTCGCTTTCCCGATTACTGACGAAAAAGAGAGCACTGTAGCAAAAGTTTTAGTCAACCGACTATTTTTGGAACGTGGGATTTTCTCTCCTATTTTATTTAGTGACAATGAGCCATGTTTTAGAGCAAAATTATTAGAAAAGATTACTGAATATTTAGGTATAAAACGCTGGTATACCTTCCTTGTATATTTTGTCAGCTAATAGAAAAATGGAACGAAAACATTGAGGATTAGCTTACATGCTGTAAATACATGTAAAGCAGGAAAATGAAAATTGGGATGATCACCTACCATTTGTAATTTTTACGGTGAATACGGCCTTTTTACGTTTTTTAAAAGAAACGCCATTTTTTTACAACATCAAAGAGATCCCAGAATTTTTATGGATGAAATACAAAATGATAGAATATATTACAATCTTGATCAATATAAACATGGAATGGTTATGCGTATGAAAAAAATATGGAAAAGTTAAAGACAATTTGGAAGATGCGAAGACAGCACAAAAAGAAAAATATGACAGAAAAAGACAAAATAAGACTAATTGTTGTTTAGGAGACTTGGTTTATGAACATAAAAACATCCTAGAAGGAACAAAAAAGTTAAAACCAAAATGGGAGGGACCTTACAAAATTGAAAAAATTCTACCAAACAACTTAACCTATGTTCTAAAGCATCAGTATAACGAAAAGGTAGAATTAGTACACCCTAATAGAATGAAAAAAGGATTTTTCTCAAAACCATGGAAATCAGAGCTTATTTCTTCAGATGAGTAAGTAGATGAGACAATTGCACCAGTATATATCAGGAGGCCATATGAATTCTATGACCTTTTTAACGACCACAATAGTTGGAAGAAGTGGAAGGAATATTTAGCCCAGTCTTGGCTACAAACTTTCCACAACAAACAAGAGAAAAGGGGCGATGTTCAATGCACATCTGATACTGCCGATAAAAGCGACAAAGAAGAGTTAAAAAAAAACCTAATGGTTTAAGAGATAATAAACCAGAGGTTAACTCCGAAGAGGAAGAAAAATTGGAAGAAACCCAAGGTATTGTCTGAATTTCATACGCTAGACTCGCCTACCGTCTTAACACAAAAATGGCTTTCGGAACAAACGCCATCTACCAGACGTGAGGTAACAGAATGTGAAACCGATAATTCTTCTACAGAAACAGATATAACTAAACCTGGGCCCTCATTAAGAAAAACCTCCTGAAGAGAAAAACTATGGAGAAAAGTAAAAAGTCAGAAGGACAGTAGCAAGTTCCTTCTCCAGCTGCACAAGAGGCTAAATCACTAATGAAAAAGGCCAAAATTCAAGAGGAACGGAGGCTAAAGACATTTGACGAAGCAACAAAACCACGCTTAAATTTGGAGTCTTCCACACTATAGAGACCATGGGAAAACTTGTCAATATTATGAAGAGGAGAAACAAAAATTTGGAATCCAAAATTCAGATCAGGAAACGGAAAAAGGGAGAACTAGTGTTGCTCCCAGTCGCTTAGTATTTGAATAAAGTAATGGTAACCTGGGAAAAAGAAAACGAGTAAAGAGCCCCTAAAGAAATACCTACAATTTTATCAGTGTGTTAATAACGTCAAATTTTCCTTCATGATATGCTCCTCAGTCAAAATTAAACCCTCAAAAATGATTCTTTTGATAGTTATATCGAAAAAAAAATTTTTTTGGGGTTGTTGAAAAAAAAGATTTAAAAATGATAATTCTTTAATTCCTATGAGAATAAAACTAATAATAGGAAAGGCAGCGCGAGTTCACATTAGGTGCGCTACATGTATAAGCTGGCTGTAATCTTATTATAATTAATAGAAGACAACAAATGATTACTTACCAAATAAGGACAGTAAACATAAACAAGATCCGTAGATAAAATTTGTCACAATTTAAATATGTATAGCATAGTACAGCACAACGATGTTCCGAGTATAAATAACTTCACATATTAAATAAATTCAAAGCACACCATTAACAGAAATAACCAGGGAGAGGAAACTGCAGGCGAATGTCACAAATGATAAAACTATTAGTATTTATATATTAAAATAATAGTTTTATCATTTGGGGGATCCACCAAACGAGCCAAATTTATATCAGAACTTTGAATTAAATCAACCTTTAAGTTAAAAGAAATAGTAAAAATATCACGGTAGATATTTTGGAAGGGACAAGTATGACTGTGATGAGAGGTTCGGAAATTCAAATAAGCCGAATCTCTTTATCACAATCATACAAGTACCAACCCTAACAAAGGAGTGAGAGGGCACAAATACATTCAATCACTTTATTAAAATAAGACAAAAATTAAACTGAGGATGAACGCGACTCGCGAATCATATAAGAGATTATAGGGAAACCGCAATAAGCACTGATAACCTCTATTGCAAAACATAATTTTGGCACGAACTAGGCATTTTTTTGTGAAGTACCGTAGACAAGGAATATATGTCTGCAATGAAAACCACACAATGTTTTGGAAATCAGTATATCATAAAAATAGCATTTTTATGAAGAAATGAGGGCTAGAAAATGCGGCGCAAAACTTAGCTGAAAGTGCTCTAAAACCAACTGAAACATACAGTACTTTTAGAACACAAACACTTTGGGACGGAGAAATTTAAATAATTACAAAAAATAAAGGTTGTGACAATGGAAAATCCCCCCCCCTCTTAAAAATAAGGTGATAATGGAGTTGACTGTAGAATGGCAATCGGCATAAAAACTTGTAAAAGTTATTTAATAAAACAGTAGAAACATAAATATAGTCTTAGAAAAGACCTATTGTACTGAAAAAGCTGAAAAAGACTTGAAAAAACCCAATATGCTTAATCTAATTAAAAAATAAAAAAAAGGTTAAAGTTTAAAATATATCCAGACAGAATTGAAGGAAAAGAAATGGAATAGATTCGTCTATACTCTGATATACGTGGATATTGAGCTGACCGAAAGAGATTGGTACAAGATATTTGTACTAAATAAGTACAAAATAAGTAACATATTAGACTAGGGAGCCACAGTGACAGTGGTGTAACTCTGGCCGAGATTAAATAGAAATACTGGAGATATACTCCAAGTCTAGAGAGGGAATTTTATGCTCATTCATATGGGAGCTGTTTTCGGAAACATGACTAGCACGGCATAAACAATTAAAATAGGCACATTAATAATCTAAAGAACCTAAGTTGAAGTTGAAACTTAAGGCAAGACCACTAAAAGTTGGGAATTTAAAGTGAAAATGATCATGATCACTTGTGTGTCTTAAAATAAATTACCGTATGCCATGAAGGCAAAGAATATTTTTTGCAGAAGGGTCAAATTGTTTGATAAGAGAATAACCCAAGAGAAAAACTGTAGCCACAAATCAAAAAAAGTGGCTATAACTAACCAATTGCTGTGTGCAGGCTCATAACAGTTCTTTCAGCATAAGCAGTCAGACAAGAGAACCTGGATATGTTCTATTGGTCTACCGGCAGAAACTTGTGGTAAGCAAACCTTCAGAGTGCAGGCACAAGTCAATGAATAGTGTCATAAAAGGTAAAAAGGTGAATAGCTAAATTTTGAGCTTATCAAATCTAAGCTGTAAAAGGGTCCTTGTCCCAAAGTTACATTAAAGCTAAAAAAAAAGAGATTACAGGCGAAGACGTTATTAAACCGTCTCAAGTACCTGAAATTCAAAAAGAATTAGATATCTAAAAAGTTTGTATAAACAAACCAAAATAGAGTAAGCTAAAAACAGTTACTGACACAAGTTGGCTTTTCGTAATAGAACAAAAGAAAAGTTGTTAAACAAAGATTCAAAAAAAGGGAGAAATAAATGTATATAGTCGTATATGGGAAATGTATATAGTCATATCAAATGTTAGCGAGAAAATATATATAGTTATAAAGGTTTGAAAACCTTTACTAAATATGGAACTGTAATCGTATAAAATTGTAAATGCATAAATTTGAATTGTAAGAACTCTTGCCAAGCCTTTGAATAGCGGCTAATCCCATTTCTCAGTTATAGTATATAAATTTATTTGTTAGAGTTGAACTTTTTCGGAAATATTTTAATTGCAGGTTTACACTTATCAGATAAAAGTCTTTATAGAGGTTTTAAAAAGTTATACAAATAAAATATTGCAGTGACTAAATAAATTGTAAGTGTACATAATTATTGTCGTGTTTAAGCAATTAAGTAGTGTAAAAACATAACTTATGTCATTTTAAATTATCAGTATAAGTATATTGAACTAATATGTTGAGTATTTTTGTTTTATTTTATTTTGCTTTTTGTATCGTTCAAGAAGTATTCTGCATTAATACTTTATAACCATTTAACAAAGCACTAATTGGAATTCATTCCAATGCTAGTCTATACCGTGTTATATTTTTTTGTAGATGTTTTAAGTTTTAACTAGTGGTTTAATGTCATATTTAAGCTTTGTGACTTTTAGTCAAGCTATAAATATTCTGTATTGTGTAATAATCCGTAAAGTGATTAATAATTCTCTATTAAATTTGAAAAGGATGAGGTAACAAATTGCCAGCAAGAAACAAAGTTTCTACTTAAGCGGCATATTATGGTTAAAGTAAAAAGAGAGAAAAATAATTAAAAGTAATTAACCTCTCACTTAAAAAAAGAGAATGCTGTTATATATACAAAATTGAGTGTTTGTTTTATTATATATGTAACGCTTTATGCTTTATTTGTATTCTAATGTGAATATTTATATTAGATAGAGCCTTAGCTTTCTTTGGAAACCAAATATTTAGTAACATCCTTTAGGATCCATTTTTTCAATCATTTTTTGACACATTTTTGGAAAGTAGCAAGTTTCAAAGCCAGTTCAATTGTATCCTGATACCAACAGCTCACACCATCAGAAACCAAACCATAACTGGTCAACTAATATTTTGGAAACTGTATGCAGTATTATAGAACATTGCTACTAGTTCATCAAAGTGACATAAAATCAGAACTTAAATTAGGCCAAGAAAATATAAAAGAAAATGCTACGAAGCCAAAATGGCTTTATATTATTGAAAGAATATATGAATATATGAAAGTTTAAAAACCAAAATTGTTATGTATAATTTACCCAAGGCATTCCTAACCCCGGAAGATAAATAGTAAATCAGCCACATCACCCAAATAAATTAAATTGTTAATGAGAATTAAATTTAAAATCAAATAGTTTCTAATATAACTTTAAATCTAATTTAAGCAAAAACACTAATATAATGCTTAAGCCACTGTGGGTCAAACTAAAACAGAAGATGAATATAAGAATGAGGGTGAAAAGATAATTGTACAGTCTTAAAGACAAAAAGAAAAAGAGAGAAAAGAGAAACAAGGATAAATTCCAAAAATTGATATCCTTGCAAGAAAGGACGTGGTATATATTTGCTATAAACGTAACCCTAAAGAAACCCATTGAGGGTATATGCATAGAATGACCCATAAATCGCATTATAAGAACTATGTTCAAAACTAAAAATATTGTTGCATTAAAAGTAAAATATTTAGAGTTGGGTCAACTCTTCTCAAAATAGTAAGTATTGTGGTGACGCTTTCTAATTAAGTCAAATTTGGAATTTATAAAAAAAAAACATTAAGACGTAAATACAAAGTATCGAAATACCAGCTTTTTATTAAAATAAAGATACACATTCTGGAATGTGTAAGTTTGAAAGGAACTTGCTCAATAACCATTTCTCTTGATAAGAACGTCAATGAGCGGGATGGATGCGGTTGATTTTTCATACATATACTCAGATTTTTGAGACAGAGGACACACTTTTTGACTCACAGGGCGAACCTCTGCCCGTTTGTTTTCTTATTAGAAATACCTTGGAATATTGTTAGATAATCGTAAGTGTCTAAGTGTCGTATTGTATTATATCTTATTGTAGATTTCTTATACTTGTTGTCTCCCTGAGACCACCAGTCCCAGCAGAATATATATATTATCAAATCTTTTACTAGTGTGTATTAGTTGAATAAAAGTATTGTGTTATAGCCAACCTCTCTACAATCTAAATTTAGTCTTCGCATATTCCCAGCTGGTACGCTTCATTAGCCCGGTCTTAGCCTAAGACATGCTACAAAATTTTATTTACCTTAGCACCACAAGTATCTCCCCTATAAACGGAGAAATAAGGCAACACCCACAACTTCACCATACAAAGTTAAAACCACTTTTACCACATTTTGAGGTAAATTTTGAGACATTGCCCATCCGTATAAGTTATTAGAACCTAAATACATTAAATAATTTGAAGGTTTTGTTTTATTAAAGATTTTCATATATTTGTTATTGGCTTTAACACATCTTTTAATGGACTGAGATACACCATAATGCTAAAGCAGAAATGTCTTAGCATTTCTTCGTTAGAAAATAACGGAATTTCAGCTTTACAGTGTTTGAGAAAAGCTTCCCATGTTAGTCTTGGGGTCGAAAAGACGTGCAGTGGATCTATTTTCTAATTATTTAAACATACATTTCTAAAATTTTCAACGACATCCGATAAAATTAAAACATCACGTTTTAAGTATAATTTAGCATAAAATAATAGCGTTTTCCATTTAAATAACTTCCAAATACATTTCTCTCTTAAATAGTCTTCTTCAGAAATATTTTTCCTGGGTTAATTTAGAATAAAACTTGTCTATCAAAGGTAATTTTGTATCATTTATTTTTTCATAGCTATCAATATAGTGATAGGGAAAAATCCCTTTCTTTATTATTTCTTTAAGTTCTTCAGTATTTTGAAATACATCAGAAGTATAATTAAAATTATTTTTAAACAATTGCAACTTACTTTACACTCCCATTTAGCTACATTTTCAGAAAGCCTATTTTACGATGAAGCCATAAAAAGGAGTGAATCTATGAAACGCTTTTCGTATTGGGTTTTATTCACCGTTGTTATTTTATAAAACGATATAAAGCTCTCCGCTGAATTAAAAATTCCATTATCAGGTACTAATTCTTTAAGAAATAAAATGAGTCATATTTTGAGAGATTATGCATTACGATAGGGATAAGTTTAGGAATTTTAAAGATTTTATTACATTTTAAAGTTTTTATTACAAATCCACGATTATTACCTGTCATGTGGTTGTGATCTAAATTGAATTTATTATCAACTATACATTTTTCACAAATATGACAGCTTTTATAAGTTATATTGTTCCATTTTTCTTTTCCTTGTCCTTGTGTATAACAATGTTCTCTCTGTCTATTTCCATACTCATTGGCTATTTCTTTACCCGCTTCTGTTACGATAGTCACAAAAGTCCCGCTAGCATTTTCACCAAAATGTTCGTAATATTTATTTTGTGCTGCGTCAAAAGAACAACATACTTGGAATTCAAAAGCAAAGAGTTTTTGCTCTGCTACTATAATTGTCTTTTTACCTCCCTTTTGATTAAATTTTCCATTTTAAGATCCAAAATCGGCTATAATACTGTAAGGTACTTTCTTTTGTTTAGCTATATTCTTAAATTCAATTTTAGAACCTGATTTTGGCATAATGATCTCAGGATCTTCACATTTTTTAGTATGTTTTTCAAATTTTCTTGTTCATTAAAGTGACTTCCACAAAATATACATTAATGAATTTTTGTTTTTTATTTTGAAATCTGTGATGATAACAATCTACTAAAATCTTTAATTAAAACATAATTATTATTAAAATAGAGTAAATTATTCACAAGTTTGGTAGTTTTTCCATTGATCTTAGTTTTAGGAAAAAGCTCTAGCCATTTTATTTTCACTTATTCCAAATACACAAATTTTAACATTATATTCTTTTTCAAATTTATAAATACCTTGAATATCCATAGGAAAATTAGTAATTCCTTTAAAGTTGAATTCTTTTTCATGTTTTTGATAGTTTGATAGTCTGTATGCATGATTTTTAGCTGGATGAAGATAAGCGATTATAGACCGAAGAAAGCATTTATTATCATTATTCTTTATATTTATGCAAGTTTTTTCATTTTTTTTTTAGAAATTCAGGCAATTCTTTATAAGTACCTCCCACATAATTTTGTAATCTTGTCATTCGCTAATAAATTCCATCGACTCTTTCAAATTGTAAGACGGATCTGGGTGTATTCTTTATGACTAATTTGTATATATTCCTGTGATTACTATTTAGATAGCTTTGTTGGATGTCGCTATTGTTGTTAAAAATCCAGAAATAACTATGATAATGGATAGGTTCGAGCTCTTCATTATTCTTCTGAGAATAAAATGTTACACAAATTGTAAAGTGAACTCTATAACTATCTTTATCATTTATTTGATTTTGTCAATCTCTAACAACAGTGTCAAAAGTGTTCCAAAATCAACAAAATCAACTTTTGGAATCAAATGAATTTGCAGTCATTGCAATATTAACTAAAAGGGATTTTCTATAATCCATTGGATACTTCGGGTATTATCTTGTTCCTCATTTTTAAACATATACGCTTGTATATCTTGAAGTTCTTGTATTTTTATTCTTATTTATAAATATATTTGATATATCAATATTTGGTTCTTTTTTAACATTCTCTCTACAAGTTACATCTTGAAATAATTGTCGATTTTTATCACCATCCTAATTATTGATTTCTTTTTGGTTTTTAAAATAACTTCTTATTTTAATCTTCACTTCATTATAGTTTCCAGCATTTGAAATCTGTTTTGATTAAAAAAAAATATTAAGTTCGGTAGTATCTTTATTTCGTACACTATGAAATTGAAGTTTTAATCTGCAATAATTTTATTCTTTTCTTTGGTTTTATTTTTGAATTTTACTTTTAATTCAGGTTCAATATTGTAGTGATACTGCTTTTTGTTTTTTTTCTCTTTTTACATTTCGCGACCATTAAATATTGTGATCGCACATTGAAATTTTATAATTAAGATGATCATTGATGGTATTGAATATTTCAAACTCTTTGCCAATAATCTTTAAATTGTGGTCTTTGGCAAATGACCGCAATTCATTAATTGTATAATGCGGTAACCGATTTTATATTTTGATGAAATTGGATTTTCGTTTTAGCCAACTTTAAATCACTTCTGCGATGCCTGCCATTTAGTATGAGCTGTTTTTATTGAGTAAAATTCCAAATCTTAAAAATAGTCAATCCTGAGAAATTTTATTGCTTGCTGTTTACTATCCTTGAGGCTTTCTTGAGAACTTGGAAATCTGTTAGTGTTTTGTTTCATAATTTAAATTTGTTAAGTAATTTAAATCTGTAATTAATGGAGATTTATTGCTTGCAACGCAAAAAGGTTACTGCAACCGAGTCCTTAATTCGGGCAGTTTAAAAAAGAAACGAAGTTGCAAGGATTAAATGTATTTTTATATTTCGTGGTTGCAAAAAAATCGTTTTTAAGAAAAGGAAGCAATGAGCAAAAACCTTGGATGAAAGGAAATCGTATTTGTAGTGGCAAAAGTAGCGTTCAAAACAAACTTTTAGAACTCTATAATTCAAACTTTTCAGGGATTAATGATTTACATAGAAAATTTACAAAAAACGTGGTTTTACAGTATCAAAACAAAAATCAAAGAAGTGTTGCAAAATGAAGCAAAACTCAGCAAAATTTAAACAGCGAGTTTTCCTGGCAAAGGGACTAACCCATTCAATCAATAATATATTTGATCATCATGGATTATTACGGATTTAATCTTAATCCATTATGTCCAAGTCCTAGATTGAAAGAAAATCTGACTCAAACCGAAGTTACGGGAATTCTGAATGTTATTTTTTTCTAATTCTGAATGATATTTATGTCTAATGGTATCTAACCTGTCGTCCTTTTATTTTGATATTCGGAGATGGGAACTTGAAACCTCTATGGAAAAGCTCAGTAATACGCTGAAGTTTACGGTGCGACATTTTTTTTTAGATATTTTGAATTTGAAGGATGTTTCCCCCGTTTTTCAAAAATAGTGAAAATTTTCTTAGGTTCACTGTTTTTGATTGGAAACTTTAAACTTAATGAATTTTATATATTTAGAATAAAAACAAAAAGTCTATTTTTATATGCATATATTGGTATCAGAATTCTGTCTTTTAGAGTCTTGGTAATTTTGCAAATGAAAGAGCAGATATCCCTTCCCAAAGAATGTTGGGACCTTAAATTTCAAAAATGCTATAAGAGCTCAAACAAAAATAGTTGACCATGATTTTATGCATCATACTTTCAAGTCTAAGAATTTTGTATAGTCATAGGCAGCGCAGTAGCGCTGCCTAAGCAAAGAACAATGTTGGCACAATGTAATATTTATTATTTATTTTTTTTTCCTTTAGACTAGGGAACTTCGTATCGAAGGAGTTGTCCTAGAAATTTCGAAAAGGGGCTCATTCGATTGGAAATTGGAATGGCTAGGGCTCTTTTTAATAGTTGAACGTGATTGGAAGGAAACTAACACCCCTTCCACGCCAGCCATTTCCCCAAACACATCCAATCAAAATTTTGAGATAGCCATTTTGTTCAGCGTAGTTGATTTTCAAATAGAAATTATGTTTTTAAGGAGGATACTCCCAGCCCTTAGGGCAAGGGTTGTAAGTTATACCCTGGGGGCATATTAGATTTTTATAGAAAGCGTTATCGTAGAAACTTCAAAAAAGGATCATTTGATAGGTAATTCAAAGGGCTAGTGCCCTTCTTAATAGTCGAAAGTTCTGGAAATTAGGTCTTTGAGGATGGAGACCCCCCCAGAGCCCTCCGAGCAAGGGTTGTAAGTTTTGCCCTGGGGGAATACAAGGTTTTTATAGAAAGTGTTGTCGTAGAAACTTCAAATAGGGCTCATTCGATTGGAAATTGAAATGGCTAGTGCCCTTTTTAATAGTTAAAAGTGATTGGAGGGCAACTAAAACCCCTTCCACGCCCACCATTTCCCCAAACACATCCAGTCAAAATATTGAGATATGCACTTTCTTCAACGTAGTTGAAAGGTCTGGAAATTCAATTTTTGAGCTGGACACTCCCCCCACATTCTTCAGGGCAAGGGTTGTAAGTTATACCATGGGGGCATATAAGGTTTTTATTGAAAGCGTTGTCCTAACAACTTGAAAAGGACTCATTCGATTGGAAATTCAAAGGGCTATTGCCATTTTTAATAGTCTAAAGTGATTGGACGGCGACTAACCCTCCTCTCACGCCCACCATTCCCCCAAACAGTTTTGGGGAAGTTTGAATGGAATTATTTTTTTTCATACCAGGGCACTTTGTATTGAAGGAGTTGTCGTAGAAACTTCAAAAAGGGCTCATTCGATTGGAAATTTGAATGGCTATTGCTCTTTTTAATAGTCGAAAGCTATTGGAAGGCAACTAACACCCCTTCCACACCCACCATTTCCCCAAAAACATCAAATCAAACTTTTTAGATAGCCATTTGGTTCCACGTAGTTCAAAGTTTTAGATATTAGGTCTTTGAGGATGATAGCCTCCTTAGAGCCTTCAGGAAAAGGGTTGTAAGTTATGCCCTGGGGATACATAAGGATTTTATAAATAGCGATGTTGAAGAGATTTCAAAAAGGGTTCATTCGAATGGCAATTCAAAGCCATTTTGTTCAAAGTAGTTAAAAATTCCGGAAATTGTGTTTTTGAGGATGACATTTCCCCCACAGCCCTCAGGGTAAGGGTTGGAAATTATGCCCTGGGGGCATATAAGATTTTTTTTATAGAAAGCGTTGTGGTAGAAACTCAAAAGGGGCTCATTCGATTGGAACTTGAAAGGGCTGGTGCTCTTTTTAACAGTCGAAAGTGATTGGAGGGTAAGTAACCCCCTCACACGCCCAACATTTCCCCAAACACATCCAATCAAAATTCTGAGATAGCCATTTTGTTCAATGTAGTTGAAAGGTCCGGAAATTATTTCTTTGAGGATGGCACTATCCCCACAGCCCTTATTGCAAGGGTTGTAAGTTTCGCCCTGGGGGCATATAAGGTTTTTAGAGAAAGTCCTGTCGCAGAAACTTCGAAAAGGGCTCATTAAGTTCAAAATTGCAAGGGCTAGTGCCCTTTTTAATAGTAAAAAGTTCTGGAAATTAGGTCTTTGAGGATGACACCCCCCCCAACAGCCCTCAGGGCAAGGGTTGTAAGTTATGCCCTGGGGGTATATAAGCTTTTTATGGAAAGCTTTGTTGTAGAAACTTCAAAAAGGGCTCATTCAATAGGAAATTGAAATGGCTAGTGCCCTTTTTAATAGTCAAAAGTGATTGGAGGGCAACTAAAACTCCTTCTATGCCCACCATTTCCCCAAACACATCCAGTCAAAATTTTCAGATAGCCATTTAGTTCAACGTAGTTTAAAGGTCTGGAAATAGTCGGAAGTGATTGGAGGGCCACTGACCCCCCTCTCTCGCCCACCATTTCCCCAAACACATCCAATCAAATTTTCTGAGATAGCAATTTTGTTCAACGTAGTTGAAATTTCAGGAAATTAGGTATTTGAGGATGACAACCCCCCCCCCCAGCCCTCAGGGCACGGGTTATAAGTTATACCATGGAGGTATATAAGGTTTTTATTGAAAGCTATGTCCTAAAAACTTGAAAAAGGGCTCATTCGATTGAAAATTAAAAGGGGTATTGCCATTTTTAATAGTCGAAAGTGATTGGATGGCAACTAGCCCCCTCTCATGCCAACCGTTCCCCCGAACATTTTTGGGGAACTTCGAATCGAATTTTTTTTTTCATACCAGGGCACTTTGTATCGAAGGTGTTGTCGTAGAAACTTCGAAAAGAGCTCATTCGATTGGAAATTGGACTGGCTATTGCCCTTTTTAATAGACGAAAGTGATTGGAAGGCAACTAACACCCCTTCCATGTCCACCATTTCCCCAAACACACCCAATCAAAATTTTTAGATAGCCATTTGGTTCAATGTAGTTCAAAGTTTTAGATATTAGGTCTTTGAGGATTATAACCTCCTCAGAGCCCTCAAGGTAAGGGTTGTAAGTTATGCCCTGGGGACACATGAGGATTTTGTAAATAGCGATGTTGAAGAAACTTCAAAAAGGGCTCATTTGAATGGCAAATCGAAAACATTTTTTCGAAGTAGTTAAAAAGTCCAGAAATTATGTTTTTGAGGAGGACACTCCCCCCAAAGCCCTCAGGGCAAGGGTTGTAAGTTATGCCCTGGGGGCAGATAAGGTTTTTTTTATAGAAAGCGTGTTCAGAGAAACTTCATATGGGGATCATTCGATTAGAAATTGAATAGTCTAGTGCCCTAATTAATAGTCGGAAGTGACTAGAGGGCAACTAACCCCCTTCTCACGCCCATCATTTCCCCAAACACATCCAATCGAAATTTTGAGATAGTAATTTTGTTCAACGTAGTTGAAAGTTCTGGAAATTAGGTTTTTGAGGATGACACCTCCCCCAGCCCTCAGGGCAAGGATTGTAAGTTATGCCATGGGAGCATATAAGGTTTTAATAGAAAGCATTGTCGTAGAAACTTCAAAAGGGCTCATTCGATCGGAAATTCGAAGGGCTAGTGCCCTTTTTAATAGTCGAAACTTCCGGAAATTAAGTCTTTGAGGATGAAAACTACCCCCCCCCACAGCCCTCAGGGCAAAGGTTGTAAGTTAGGTCCTGGGGGCATATAAGCTTTTTATAGAAAGCGTTGTCATAGAAACTTCAAAAAGGGCTCATTCGATTGGATATTGAAATGGCTAGTGCCCTTTTTATTAGTCAAAAGTGATCGGAGGGCAACTAAAATCCCTTCTAAACCTACCATTTCCCCAAACACATCCAGTCAAAATTTTGAGATAGCCATTTTGTTCATTGTAGTTGAAAGGTCCGGAAATTAAACCTTTGAGCCGGACACTCCCCACATTCTTCAGGGCAAGGGCTTTAAGTTATACCATGGGGGCACATAAAGTTTTTATTGAAAGTGTTGTCCTAAAAAATTGACAAAGGACTCATTTGATTGGAAATTCAAAGGGCTATTGCCTTTTTTAATAGTCAAAAGTGATTGGACGGCAAGTAACCCCCTCTCGCGCCCACCATCCCCCAAACATTTTTGGGGAACTTCGAATCGAATTATTTTTTTTTCATACCAGTGCACTTCGTATCGAAGGAGTTGCCTTAGAAACTTCGAAAAGGGTTCATTCGAATTGAAATTGGAATGGCTATTGCCCTTTCTAATAGTCGGAAGTGATTGGAAGGCACTTAACACCCCTTCCACTCCCACCATTTCCCCAAACACATCCAATCAAAATTTTTAGATAGCCATTTGGTTCCACGTAGTTCAAAGTTTTAGATATTAGGTCTTTGAGGATGATAACCTCCTTATAGCCCTCAGGGCAAGGGTTATAAGTTATGTCCTGGGGATACATAAGGATTTTATAAATAGCGATGTTGAAGAAACTTCAAAAAGGACTCATTCGAATGGCAATTCGAAGCCATTTTGTTCGAAGTAGTTAAGAAGTCCAGAAATTATGTTTTTGAGAATAAAACTCCCCCCACAGCCCTCAGGGCAAGGGTTAGAAGTCATGCCCTAAGGGCACATAAGATTTTTTTATATAGACAGCGTTGTCCTAGAAACTTCAAAAGGGGCTCATTCGATTGGAAATTGAAAGGGCTAGTGCTCATTTTAATAGTCAAAAGTGATTGGAGCGCATGTAACCCCCTCACGTGCCCAACATTTCCCCAAACACATCCATTCAAAATTTTGAGATAGCCATTTTGTTCAACGCAGTTGAAATGTCTGGAAATTATGTCTTTGAGGATGGCACCCCCCCCCCACAGTCCTCACGGCAAGGGTTGTAAGTTTGGCTCTGGCGGCATATAAGGCTTTTAGAGAAAGTCCTGTCATAGAAACTTCGAAAAGGGCTCATTGAGTTCAAAATTGAAAGGGCTAGTGCCCTTTTAAATAGTCGAAAGTTCTGGAAATTAGGTCTTTGAGGATGACAACCCCCCCCCCCACATCCCTCAGGGCAAGGGTTGTAAGTTATGCCCTGGGGGCATATAAGGTTTTTATAGAAAGCATTGTCGTAGAAACTTCAAAAAGGGCTCATTCGATTGGAAATTAAAATGGCTAGTGTCTTTTTTAATAGTAAAAAGAAACTGGAGGACTAGTAAACCCCCTTTCACTCCCACCATTTCCCCAAATACATCCCATCAAAATTTTCAGATAGCCATTGAGGATGGCACTCCCCCCGCAGCCCTCAGGGCAAGGGTTGTAAGTTTTGCCCTGGGGGTATATAAGGTTTTTTAGAGAAAGTCCTGTCGTAGAAACTTCAAAAAGGGCTCATTCATTTCAAAATTGAAAAGGCTAGTGCCCTTTTTAATAGTCGAAAGTGATTAACAGCGGTGGTTTGACAGGTTTTTATAGACAGCAGTGTCCTAGAAACTTCAAAAAGGGCTCATTCAATTGGATATAGAAAGGGTTAGTGCCCTTTTTAATAGTCCGAAGTGATTGGAGGGCAACTAACCCCCCTCTCACGCCTACCATTTCCCCAAGCACATCCAATCAAAATTTTGATATAGCAATTTTGTTCAACGTAGTTGAAAGTTTTGGAAGTTAGGTCTTTGTGGATGACATCCCCAGCCCTTAGGACAAGGATTATAAGTTATGCCATGGGAGCATATAAGGTTTTTATAGAAAGCATTGTCATAGAAACTTCAAAAGGGCTCATTTGATAGGAAATTGAAAGGGCTAGTGCTTTTGAAAATAGTTAAAAGTGATTGAAAAGCAACTAACACGCCTCTCACGCCCACCATTTCCTCAAACACATCCAGTCAAATTTTGAGATAGCCATTTTGTCCAACGTAGTTGAAAGTTCTGGAAATTAGGTCTCTGATGATGACAACCCCCTCACAGCCCTCAGGGCAAGGGTTGTAATTTATGCACTGGGGGGGTATATAAGGTGTTTATAGAAAGAGTTGATGTAGAAACTCAAAAAGGGCTCATTCAATTGGAAATTGAAAGGGCTAGTGCTCTTTTTAAGAGTCGAGAGTGATTGGAAGGCTTGACATTTTTATAGTAAAGAACAAAGTGGGTACAATGTATTATTATTATTTTGTTTTTTAGACTAGGGCACTTCATATCGAAGGATTTGTCGTAGAAACTAAGAAAAGGGCTAATTTGATTGAAAATGGAAAGGGCTAGTGTCCTTTTTAATAGTTGAAAGTGATTGGAGGGCAACTAATCCCCCTCCCACGCCCACCCTCCCATTTGCCCGTTATGGTTATAAACTAAATTTTGCCTTAAGATTAAATCAAAATGCACTGTGTTAATGCTAATTCTCCATAAGGCATCTCAGCAGTATCCTAAGAACGACTGAGGGTATTATGTTGAAACCTTAGCAGCTACTTCTGCTCTTAAAGTTTAACCAAATCTAAATAGCGTAAGTGTATCCAAGCTATCAAAAAAAGTAAATAGATTTTTTTGTGAATGGTATCAAGTTTTCTATTTCAGGTCAACTAGAGGAGTTATAAAACTAAATTAAACACTTTAGGTCCACTTTTATTCTTGATTTATATTAACGACTTACGATTTTCTGTTTTGGATTTGTTAGATAGTGCACATTCTAATTGTAGGGTGATTATTCCTAGTTTTGCAGATGATACCCATTTTACTGCTGCAGCAAAGACTGAATCTGATTTAATAGAGATAATGAGAAGAGGTATGTTAGGTATAGATAAGTGGATGAGAGTGAATAAGCTTTTGTTAAACCATAGTAAATCAGGTTTTATTATGTATGGTAGATCATCAAATTTTTACCCTTGGGTTGTTTATTTGCAAATGGAGAATTATGTAATTAAGCGTACGAATACTATACGATACCTTAGTGTTATAATCTTTGATAAAAATTAATGTCTCAAGTTATCGATGGTTCTCAATATTCACGCTCACTTCTTTTTTAAAAGCTTAAAAAGTCTTAGAAGCTTCCTAACTTAAGTCTTAAAAGTCCTACTCATCATGATTCGTACTACCTGCCTATAAATTTTTTTTTCTTCTTTTCTCTCTTGTTTTGATTACGATGCAGACTTTATCCTTCCTACCTGAACCGATAAAAAAAATATTTTAGAACACTTTTGGTCTCCTTATTTAGGACATTGACCCCCATCAAAATAATTTTGACCCTCATTTGCCCTCGTTTTTAGGGCAGCTAAATTTTTCTTTTCAAATCTTTTCCTTCCGCACTAGGGTTCCAATGGCCCAAGGATTTGAGTATATATTTTATAAGCCAATCAGAATACTTTTTGTTTTGACCCGACGCCATTTTTCGAGGTTTCAGGCTATTTTCCAAAATTTTCATTTGTTTTGCAAATAGCATTTTGCTATTAAAAATAATCGAGATAGTAGTTACCATTCTTAAATTAGCTATAAATTACAAATTTTCTCACTAGCCAGTTATTATTAAAATGTGCTTTTTGTTTTTATGGGCCGTGGTTTGTTCTTTAATAGGTTGCAGATGCCGCCGCTTCAACCATGATCCAACTAAAAAAAAACAAAAAAAAACCGAAGGCTTTTTCTTGCGTGTGATATTAACCCTTTCGACTAGAGGATTGTGATGTTGAATAAAATCGAAAGACACTATGCGAACCAGAGATCCAAATGGTCTTCAGTATTCCAGGAATGGCTTTTGGGGTAGTTGTAATTTATGGTGAAAATCAACCATTTTTTTTGTAGTGAATAATACAAGCATACTCTGAGGACCCGTCTATGACAATATTCCAAGGAATGTGACAATATTTCAAGGAATGGAGCAGCGAAGTCTCTAAAATTATGACATCATAGACCAGAGACGCCACTTTTCCAAAGATCCGTCTGCAATATCATCTTGTACATGCCAAGCATTTTTGTCAAAAATTGGATCTTATTTAGATATTAAATAAAAAAAACAAGTTTTTTAAACTGAAAGTAAGGAGCGACATTAAAACTTAAAACGAACAGAAATTATTCCGTATATGGAAGGGGCTTTCCCCTCCTCAACGCCTCGCTCTTTACGCTAAAATTTGACTCTGTCTCAAAACTTTATTTTTTAAAGCAATAAAAAACTTTAGCGTAAAGAGCGAGGCGTTGAGGAGGGGAAAGCCCCTTCAATATACGGAATAATTTCTGTTCGTTTTAAGTTTTAATGTCGCTCCTTACTTTCAGTTTAAAAAACTTGTTTTTTTTATTTAATATCTAAATAAGATCCAATTTTTGACAAAAATGCTTGGCATGTACAAGATGATATTGCAGACGGATCTTTGGAAAAGTGGCGTCTCTGGTCTATGATGTCATAATTTTAGAGACTTCGCTGCTCCATTCCTTGAAATATTGTCACATTCCTTGGAATATTGTCATAGACGGGTCCTCAGAGTATGCTTGTATTATTCACTACAAAAAAATGGTTGATTTTCACCATAAATTACAACTACCCCAAAAGCCATTCCTGGAATACTGAAGACCATTTGAATCTCTGGTTCACATAGTGTCTTTCGATTTTATTCAACATCACAATCCTCTAGTCGAAAGGGTTAATATCACACGCAAGAAAAAGATTTCGGTTGTTTTTTGTTTTTTTTTTAGTTGGATCATGGTTGAAGCGGCGGCATCTGCAACCTATTAAAGAACAAACCACGGCCCATAAAAACAAAAAGCACATTTTAATAATAACTTGCTAGTGAGAAAATTTGCAATTTATAGCTAATTTAAGAATGGTAACTACTATCTCGATTATTTTTAATAGCAAAATGCTATTTGCAAAACAAATGAAAATTTTGGAAAATAGCCTGAAACCTCGAAAAATGGCGTCGGGTCAAAACAAAAAGTATTCTGATTGGCTTATAAAATATATACTCAAATCCTTGGGCCATTGGAACCCTAGTGCGGAAGGAAAAAATTTGAAAAGAAAAATTTAGCTGCCCTAAAAACGAGGGCAAATGAGGGTCAAAATTATTTTGATGGGGGTCAATGTCCTAAATAAGGAGACCAAAAGTGTTCTAAAATATTTTTTTTATCGGTTCAGGTAGGAAGGATAAAGTCTGCATCGTAATCAAAACAAGAGAGAAAAGAAGAAAAAAAAATTTATAGGCAGGTAGTACGAATCATGATGAGTAGGACTTTTAAGACTTAAGTTAGGAAGCCTCTAAGACTTTTTAAGCTTTTAAAAAAGAAGTGAGCGTGAATATTGAGAGAACCATCGATAACTTGAGACATTAATTTTTATCAAAGATTATTTCTAATAAATGTACTAATATTTATGGTAATATACATTGCAAATAAAACAAAAACAGCTGTGTAAACTAGATCCTACAAGCAAAATTTACTCTGGCAAAAAGTTAATTCTAGTTTCAGTTTTAGACTCGAAATAAGGAAAACCACATCTACAGAATGAATAAATTTATATTACTTACAATTGTGAGTGTTGCACTGGTGAAACCAACTGGGATTAAACAGAATAAGAAAGAAGTACTTGAGGTTGTTTTTAGTACAGATCTCCAGGACAGCAGAGAAGAAAGCTCTACCATTCAGTCAAACATGCAAAGTAATAATAACCTGACACTGCAAAACAATTATACCCCAGAACATATCTTAGAAGCAAATGCCATAACTGAAGAGAGTGAGAATTCATTCGTTCATGGTGATTTTAATATGGAAGGTAAGCTTAAACAAAATGGTATTAGAAACTCAAATCTCTTGCCACCATGGTACTCACAGACATGGTTTCTTCCCGTAGTTGGTTGTAGCCTAGCTACATTATATATGCTACTATTAATATATACTCTTACTATTAATTACTATAAATATTACCATTAATACTACTCCACAAACTAACAATCTCATCATATACATGATTATGCAAAAAACTTACATTTTGACAAGATAACATAATAATATAATTACATAAAAGATCGGTATAATTCTTGATAAGTGTAGATTATATAGGTTTCATTTGTATCATGGTTGTAGAGATAGTTGAAGTTATTATAAGGAATCGGTATAGTTAATTATAATTACATGAGGGATCGGTACTGTTCATTATACACGAATTTTTTATCTGTTAGCACAAGCATCATTAAGGAAAGGTAATTTGAGAAATATATAAGTTTATTTATGTTATTGGTCCTATAATGGTACTACTGTCATAGTTTTTTCATAATTTTGTGTTTTTAAAGTATCTTAGGTACAATTATTATTATTATTATTTGTGATAACTTAATGCTCGACAGCAGCAACCCAAGAAAAGTGACATCTACTCTATCTACCACAAAATGGCTTATATACACCGATGTTTATGATAGCTTCTTTCAGGAGAAAATAAAAAAAAACAAGTTTTTTAAACTGAAAGTAAGGAGCGACATTAAAACTTAAAACGAACAGAAATTATTCCGTATATGAAAGGGGCTGTCCCCTCCTCAACGCCTCGCTCTTTACGCTAAAGTTTTTGGTTGTTTTAAGAAATAGAGTTGTGACAAAGAGTCAAACTTTAGCGTAAAGAGCGAGGCGTTGAGGAGGGGACAGCACCTTTCAGATACAGAATAATTTCTGTTCGTTTTAAGTTTTAATGCCGCTCCTTACTTTCAGTTTGAAAAACTTGTTTTTTTTATTTAATTTCTGATCATTTTTTAGTTAATGAAGCTTTTATTTTGGCTCACAGTCATTGAATAAGTAAACAAAATTTGCATAAAAATTTTACTTTTCTTTTGCTAAATGGGTGTCTATAAATTTGGTTATGACGTAATTTACAAATTAACTTACGTAACTAACTTCTATATTCGTATATTTTTCTTCTGGCAAAAAATACAAAGTTGCAGATTTTTGCAGATATGAGCTTGAAACCTATGTAATAGGGTTTTCTGATACGCTGAATCTGACGGTGTGATTTTCGTTAAAATTCTTTCACTTGTAGGGGATGTTTCCCCCCTCTTTAAAAAATCGAGTAAATTTTCTCAGGCTCGTAGCCTTTGATGAGTAATACTAAACTTAAAAAAATTTATATATTTAGAATCAGCATTATAAACACATTCTTTTGATACATTTATTGACATCAAAATTCCGTTTTTAAAAGTTTCGATTACTATTGAGCCGTATCGCTTGGTTTTTTTATTGTTTCTTTTTTATTACGTATATGCTATTACGTATATAAGGGGGTTCTCCCCTTAGTCAATACCAATCTCTTTACGTTAAAATTTGAAAAAAAATTTGATTCAAAAACCCCTGAATCAGAAAGGCCGTTTAATTAGAATAGATAGCTCTTTTGAAAGCACTAAAAAAAACTGTAGCGTAAAGAGCGAGGCATTGACCTGGGGGAGAACCCCCTCACATATGTTATAATTTCTGTTCATTTTAAGTTCTAATGTTGCTTCTTACTTTCAGTTGAAAAAACTTGTTTTTTTTTATATTTAATTTCTGATCGTTTTTTAAATAATGCTTGGAAATCCGGCGCCCCCTTCATAGAAATGTCCCTTACCCCAAAGAAACATCCTCCACGGAAAGACTCTCCAGAGTAACCCCCTCCTCTAGCCCCCACCCCCCTCCAGAAAAAAATCCTTCCTGAAAATGTCTGTATACTTCCTAATAACCAATAAATAATGCTGGCAAGTCCGGCGCCCCCTTCATGGCAATTTCCCTTCCCCCATGAAAACTTCCTTCATGGAAAGATCCTCCAACATAATCCCCGACCCACCCCCCACTACCAGAAAAAAACCCTCCTGAAAACTTCTGTATACTTCCCAATAACCAATACTATATGTTAACATTGGGTAAAGTTCATAACTTTTAGTCCTCCCCCTGTGGACTTCGGGGGATTAAGTCATCCTAAAAGACATATTCATCATATTTTTGGCCATGCTGAACAAAACTGCAATCTAAAAATTTTAATCGGGTGACTTTGGGAAAAAAATAAGCGCGGGAGGGGGCCTAGTTGCCCTCCATTTTTTTTTGGTCGGTTAAAAAGGGAACTAGAACTTCTAATTTCCGTTCCAATGAGCCCTCCCACGATATTCTAGGACCACTGGGTCGATACGATCACCCCTGCGGAAAAAAAAACAAATAAACACGCATCCGTGATCTTTCTTCTGACAAAAAAAGCAAAATTACACATTTTTGTAGATAGAAGCTTGAAACCTCTGCAGTAGGGTTCTCTGATACGCTGAATATGATGTTGTGATTTTCATTAAGGTTCTATAATGTTTAGGGGGTCTTTCCCCCTTTTTTCAAAAATCAGCCAAATTTTCTCAGGCGCGTAACTTTTGATGGGTCGGACTAAACTTTATGAAAAACATATATTTTAATTCAGCATTGAAATCTGATTCTTTTGATGTATCTATTGGTATCAAAACCCCGTTTCCTAGAGTTTCAGTTACCATTGAGCCGGGTCGCTCCTTACTTACAGTTCGTTACCACGAACTGTTTGATTGTGGATGAATGCCTTAGTTTTAAAAATCATGTTTCTTTTATTAGTAGTAAGATTGCAAGAAATGTTGGAATGATGAGAAAGTTAAAAAATATTTTCCAGGATTCTGTTTTGAGATTGATTTATTTTTCGTTAGTTCAGCCGTATTTAGTATATTGCGTGAGTATATGGTCCAGCACATTTTCAGTGCATTTGCAGCAGTTTAGTGTGATACAAAATATGGCACTGCGAATGTTGTCCGGAGATAATCGGAGAACCTCGGTGAGGTCCCAATATGTACAGTTAAATATTATCCCTGTGTCAGGTCTTGGAAAATTTTACCATGGGTTATTTATGTTCAAATATTTTTCTAATTTGGTTCCCAAGTGTTTTTTTAATTTGTTAAATTTGTTTATTTCTGGTGATGATGTACACAATTATCCTACTCGTCATGCTAGAGATATATGGACACCTCAAGTTATTAGTACTAGATCGCTATTTTCAACACGTCATGTGGGGCCAGTTGTCTGGAATAATTTGCCTGTTTCTTTAAAAAGGTCAGCGAATCTATGTGAATTCCATTGGGACCTTAAAACCCTTTGTCTCCATAGGTATGAATTTGTTTAAAGGGTGGTATAGTTGAGTCACTCTCAGGTTTGCCCGGAACCCGTTTTTCCTATATATTTTTATTTTTTTATTTATTTTTCGTTTTGTTTATTTATTATTTATGGGATGGCGGCGGGGAGTTTTGGAGTAGGTGAAGTATTAATTTTTGGTTATTGCGACCAGGAGCCGAGTGAGTGTAAGATTTTCATTTTTTCTTCTTTTTTTTCTTTTTCTTTCTTTCCTCTTTTTTTTCTCTCTTCTTTCTCTTTAGTATGTTTTTATAAGAGTTCATTTCTCTCTCGAGAAAACTATGAATTTTTTTTAAGTATAATGATTCGAATTCAAAATTAAATTTTGTAGGATTGAAAAGATTTTTATTATGAGTGAATTCAATATCTATAGAAAATACGTGAAATACGTGTGAAGGAGGACTATTTTCAGACAAACTTGGGCTCAGCATAGGACCCGTTATATTTCAACGAAGACATGAATCACAATTTTTGACATAATTTTGTACAAGCACCGGCAAGTTTTCAAAAACGGCAAATTCGCGTACTCGTTCTAGCGTTTTTATATACCCTTCATGGGCACCTAACAATAATTTGTTATGCATTAGGGCAATAGGTGTAGATATAAGTCATTATGGTGGCGAAATTGAAAACCTATTTAAACGTCTTTTATATCCGGTAACCTCAACTGCAGATACTAGACCGTTCTGCATTAACCATCCCTCGTCTATAATCCACCTTTTTAATCCGTTTGATTCATTTGACTCAATTTTTATACTGGGAGCTAATTGTTTTTTTTTTTTTTAATTTTCTTTTTATGTATATGCTCTAAGGCTTTATCGTCAATGGCTT
>NW_028297431.1:5129700-5200442 GCF_049724085.1 Artemia sp. Qi Xiang Cuo
CTACAATGCTTTTGATCCTTTTGCGGTTGGTAGTATTTTTTCTGGCACTGGCTTTAGGGGGAGGGGAAATCTGTTCGAGAGAGACATTTAGGGAGTATAGGGGCTTCTTCTGGTACTTCGAAATATGCATTAGAAGATGTGCTTGGTTGAGACAGATCATTGTCTTCAGGAATATTAAAACTTGGAGAAGCTGGCTCTGCACAATCAGAGACATAGGAGCTCAAGAATTCGGAATCGGTAAAAATGTCACGGTTGAAGGGATAAACTCCAGAAACTCTAAAGCCAGACTGAATATTTTGTGGCGTGAAAGCCTGTGGAGCTGCATCGTGTTTGCTTTTGAAAGTGTTTTAGAAATTCAGCAAAGTTTTCAACGGTCATCCACCCTCTTACGTAAGCAGCACCTTTCGTTGCCAGTAGGAGCACCAGAAACCATGCGTTCTTTGAAGTGAACGTGCGGAAAGACCATAAAAAAGGGAATTGCTACACCTGTAGCGCTAGCAGCACAAAATACTGTTTCAAGCTCACCCCTCTCGGCTGACGTCAGTGGAGCAACTTGATTAGCGCCTTTTGGAGCAATCTCTTTCTTAGGTTTCTGCACAGTCGTAAGGCCGGTTTCATCAACATTCCATATAGCATGGGCTTCAAATTTCTCCTTTTCTAACACAGCTGAGTACTTGTCAAAAAACTCATTGACTGTTGCTTGATTGAACGCTGTAGCCCGAGCAATGCTCGTAGCCTGAGGAGCACGGATAGACACACCCGGGTTTCTCTTCAGGAATGAAGTAAACCAATCTGCACTTGCAATTTTTTATTTTCCCAGCTGTCCGGAATCTTTTTCTTGTTCAGTTTTGCAAACTGATAGGCCAGAGTACGGCATTGTTTGGCGCTGAGTCCGTAGTTCAGCTTGCTAGCTTTTGTAAGATAATCAGTTAGATTCTTTTCTTTGATTGCACTTAATATTTTTTTAGTACCTCTATCAGCTTTAAATGCCTCTGGTTCCTTACTCTCAAGTTCATTTAAGGGCACTTCCTTCCACAGTTCTACCCATCTTATTAGGCTTGCTCTAGGAATGTTGAGTTGCATTGATGTTTTCGTTTTGAAAACACCGTTGCGAATCATTATCAAAGCTTCTTTAATCGTCTGCCCATCTGCTAAACCCCTGGTTAACTTTCTTAGATAAGTTCTTGCCATCTGAAACAGAACAAGCTATTATAATCTGGGCGTGGAGCAGATTTTCCAGCAAGTGGGGCATCATGGACACCCTGGTCATCTGTGTCCATATTGCCCTTAAATCAGTTACAATAAAAAACTTAGAACATGTCCACTCCATAAAGTACCATTTCAAATTGCAGATATCCAATTCCTAGCTTAAGTAGCACTCTCTTAAACTTAGCTGAAACACTATCTGTAACTAAATACTACTTGCTGACAATCTTAATACAGTAAAAACCAAGAAATTTACTTTGCCTTTGAAAATTGCAAATTTATACTCCCAGGAATGAATGTATAATCCAAGCAACAGAAGCCATTAACCACGTGTTTCTACCACTAATGCCACCTATTTTGGCTATACCGCATTTTAACCAAGAGTCACCAGGAGTGCATAAGAATGGGGTGTCCTTATTACCCGAGGGTCCATAATGCCCCGGTCTCCCCTATGTAAGAATTCTTTCTTTTGTCTTGTGTTCTGTATTATTTTTCTTCTTATCTTTTATGTGGTGTAATGTGTTGGTTTCAAGAAATATTGAAAATACACCTTGCTGATGTTGAGATCATTTTTAAATATTGTTGAAGCTACTGAAAAAAAATGTGAATTTTTTGAAAGTTTCAATGCTTCATGCATCCTATAGCTTTGAAAATATTAATGTATTTTTACTTTGTTCTTTTCTTATAATCTAATTTATTTTTGTTTGTATTGATTCCTCTTTATCGAAGTAGAATAATAAATTGAGATCAACTTCTCAGTAATCTGATTTCTCTTTCTTTTTTTTATTGTTGAAATAATTGTCCACCCTATTTTTTCTCTAGGTGTGAGGCTCATAACAAATGCAAGTCTGGATAAGCAATTTTTAATATAATAGATTAAAAGAGGTCCTTAGAAATGTAATATGTTTTTTTCAACTGGAGTGAGGGGTTCAAAAACTCAAGGATACCTTCAGGCCACCATTATCGGTGTGCATTAGTGTTGGAAGTGAGATAAGAATTGGAGTTTGGACATTTGGTTACTGATTGAAAGGGCAGTTTGTTGATAATCTTAAGGCAAACTGACATAAGTGTTCGTAAGATTATAGGTCATTGTTTGTAAGTCTTTGTTATTTACTAATTTTTAATTGTGCAAACAACCAGTGGATGTTAAACTATGGGCACCTGGAGCCGAAAGGCAAGCAAGTATATTTCATTAATGAGATGTCATACAGTCACTAGTTTCTATTGTTTTTGTGACTTAGTTTTAGGTGCTTGTATTTTTCTTGGGGGAGGGGGGAGGCGGAGGAGACGTCAAATTTTGAGATGAATGGGAGGAGTAAACATAATTTTTCTGGTTCTTATAAAAAGTTTGCGGGGAGATTTTTATTTTTATGCATTTCGTTTGGTTGGCCTCTTGGCAAGTAAATGAATGAAACTTTTTTTTAGACGAGTTAACAGACGGGAAACCATTACAAATCTAAGTTAAGTGTCTTACTTACTTGTTCTTCGAGTAATCATTGCGAGGCGTCTCCTCTTTTTTGTAACTAATTAAAAACAATTCAGTATAATAAGTTTCTCAAAGAAAATTAGAGAGCTTCATTAAATTAAAAATGAGCAGCAGCACATGAGTAGGGTTGAGAACCCCCATGCCTTTTCAAGCCTAAAACGTAATTTTCACTTTACAGGAAGAAAAAAACTTTTTAATTGTTTTCACTTTTTTAGTTTAAAAAATCAAAATTTTTAATATTATTCTCCATGACCACACTGCCTTTTCTATGACGAAATCAATAAGAATTCCAAATGGGGACAGGTCCTTTTATTAGACAGTGAGACGAAAATATAAAACAAAGACTAAATATTTCGATGACACAGTCGGTCATCATCATCAGTTGAGTAACTAACAAATCAAAATCAAAAGAAACTGCTTTTATACTAAAAAAAATAATAATTTATTTCTGGGGATGACAGACCTATTTTAGAATCAGCCACGTTTCATTTGCTATTAGAAGTATAAAATGATAAATTCAGCATTATTTCGTTTTTAATTAGAAGGATATTCAGCGCAATATTACAAGATTCAAGAAGAGTTAGTGAACTTTCTAAGTCAATGGACCGGTATATTGCTTTGACCCGGAAATGATTATTTTGTTTAGTATAAAAGCAGTTTGTTTTAATTTTGATTTGTTAGTTACTCAACTGATGATGATGACCGACTGTGTCATCGAAATATTTAGAGTCTTTGTTTTATATTTTCGTTTCACTGTCTAATAAAATGACCTATCCCTATTTGGAATTCTTATTGATTTCGTCAAAATTGTTAAGACTAAGGAAGAAATATTAGCATATGTAAATTACACTGCTAATCCACATTAATATTTTTCTTGAGAAGGCTTGGGGGGTTTTCAGTCCTACTCATGTTAATTTCTGCTCATTTTGAATTTGACTCGGTTATTTATTGTAATTTCTGTTCGTTTTCAGTTTCTCTTATTTATTGAAGGTGATTTGTGGTAATTTTAAGCTTGGAAGATTATTTGACTTTATTTCTGCTCATTTTTGGTTTAATAGAGCTCTCGTTTTCATTGAAAAACTCATTTCGTAGAAGAAATTTTAATATTTTAAAATTTCCGGTTTATTCTTCTAGAAAATCCATAGTTTGGCTTGTTATTTGTATGTTGGAGAAAATTTTTCAATAATTCTCAATAACATAGACCTTTTGAAAATCTGGACATAAATGGCATTGTTAAATTTAGTTTTATACATACTCAACCTGCCCTGAGAAATAGAACTTAAAACCATTACTAAAAAATTGTATCCATGTTTTGAACACCTGGATTCACCTATAGTCTTTTGAATTAGTTAAATAGTAAGAGCAGAAGTAGTAATAGTAATAGCCCTGAAATATTCAAAATAATACCCTCAGTTGTTCTTGGGATATTACTGAGATATCTCAGTAATATCAACCAGCATACACTGCAGGTTTAACAGCAACATTTAGTTTTAAAGCATACTGGACAAATTTCATAGCTGTAGGGAGGAGGGGGTTGATACCTAATATCTCTACAGACGTAGTTACTTGACTTATCAACTACGTTGAACAAAACGGCCATCTCAAAAATTTGATCGGATATGTTTGGAAAATTATCTTCCCCTTTGAGCATTCTAGGATAAATACATTCTTGAGATACGACCTTTAGACAATCTGCTTGCACTTAGTGAGATTGATTTAGATTAAATTCTCCCTCAATATTCAGTCAAATTTTCATGTGCATATGCGTAGCCTTAATAGTACTACTATCATAGTAGTATCAATAGCAGTAGTAGCAGGTACATGTTGCCGTTTAGTCAGTTGAACATCCTCGTCATGATACTCTAGAAGTTTCATATTGATATGGTAAGCCGTTCCAAACATATTGCTGATATGCCTGTTTTAGAAGTATGTATGCAGATAGTATATTTTGATTTAGTTCAATTTACCTCTCGACATTTCCTCATATGTACATTTCAATATCCTCAGCCCTGGTAGTACTCGGTTGATAAATCCTATAGGACATTGTATGAGTTGACCATGCAAACCCTAGATCGTGATTCACAACTATTTAAAAATGGTATAACCGAAGAAATATTTGCTAAAACACATGGTATCGTTGTATTGGATTTGTCTGGCACCAAGGATATGAGTATAGTACGTACGGGGAGTGTGCGTTTAGAATGTACATTTGCCGACCCATTAGCTGAGAGTATCGCACTAATCTCACTAAATCAATATGAAACCTATTGGGAAATCACTCCCGAAGGCAGTGTTCTACTAGACTTGGTACCATGAACGCTAGTCAAATAAACAATGTATCTAATATGGACCCCTATATGTCCAAATATAAATCCTATTGTCTGCCCTCGGACTTTCTTGGAAAAATTCAAAGTGTCAATAATACCCTAATTATTGTTAATAGCAGTCCATCGACTGTGCAGACGGGTCATTGGTTGTGCATCCTTCAATCAATGAAGACGATTGAATTTTTTGATCCTCTTGGTCTATCCTATAAATTCCATACTCCACAAATCAGGAACTATAATGAGAGCAGTGGGATAACTATTATTCAAAATCGGAAGAGAGTGCAGGATCTGACGACTAAAAGCTCTGGCTCCCATTCACTAATATATTTTGTGTTCCGGTGTCGTGGTTATACTTACAAGCAGTTTCTCAACATGTATGTAGACAATCCATGTCTGAACGACTTTATGGTGGAAAATATCCTCTCTGACCTGTATAATATTGATTTTAGTGCCCTACGAGTAAAGTGCTTAAAAAATGTATGTGAATTTGTTTATTAATAAATGAAAAATGTATATACAACAATGTCTTTATTCTTCACTTTGGATTTCTTCTTCAGTGTATAGGCAACTGTCGTGAACGTCTAATGCTGGTAAATCATTTGGATTCACTGTATATTGATCTTGATTGGCTGCAAAGTCAGGGTCACATTTTCTACAGTATAATGTAACTTCACTCTTGTCATATCTCTTTGTATAGTCAATGATACTATTTGCATTCATATTGTGTAATTCACGAGTTTCAATCTGTCTATTTGAAGCAATGTCACATACAGTGTTTTCAAATTGTGAATCACATTCGGTAACTGCCAAATAAAAATCACTAGGTTTATAGTCACAACGATGGAATCACTAGGTTTATAGTCACAACGATGACGTAGAAACCAAATTGTCTTGTTACCCCAACAGTTAAATCGTAGACCAGATTCATCCTCCCAAAATAATTTAAATCCACGATGATACCAATCCCGTAGAAATAAACTAGAATCACGTTTGGGATTCTTTCCAATCACACGGGGTAAGTATTCTCCTACTGATCACTTTTGTCATAGTGATAATTGAAGCATATATGTCCTCTAGGGTGAGAGTCACAAATCTCTTCAAGACATGAATTACATCCTTCAATTTGTACTGCATATCCTCTATGTAATTTAAAAGGATTAATTAATTTGCACTTTTCATTATAGTCATCAATAATTGTACAATTCTCACATGATATCCAACTGCCAAGAGTGTACATGCATAGTGGACATATATAGAACATTTTTGGTTTCCGATTTCAACTCTCTTTCACAGCTAAAACGAAACTGATCCTCGTTCGATAAATTCAGAGGGAGGAATGGTGAGAGGAGTAACTCTGTGACGTTACCTCTTTCGAATGGGGCAGCCATCTACATTGAATCTATGGCAATGTTTTCAAAAGTATATCCACGATATTATTCTGCTTCGTTCCAATTAATAAATCAATAAATTGAGTATAAGCATTTGAGTCACATTGACAAAGTTTCACACGATAGTCCAATGGGAGAGAATCAGTTTTCAGTATATTGTCAAGTGTTCCCTGTGAGAATATCTTGCGTTGCTGGGGTGACTAGGGAAAATCATCATCCAAAATCAACTGTTTTTCCATAAACACAAGATTCCATCTAATTCTCTCTTTCTCAAATTTATTCATTTTTCAATCCTATCACTCTCACTGCTGACTCTAGCCTGACCATGAATCGTTAGCCTAACATTATACCAAAAAGAAAGGGAACTAAACGATTTTATTGTATAATTACAACAATAATATTACACATGTACAATTAGCGATACAGTTTATTGTCTTCTATATGCTTCACTAATGCACTTAAAGCACTTTGAAGTCTATTCACATGCGCTATATCGACTTTTGCAGCGAAGCATAATTGATCCTCCATTTTAAATTTGCTAAAAGATGTCAAATATCTTGCATATATTTCATCCCATTCCAGACAAAGCCGTGATCCTCTCGTGATTTCCACCGCAATGTTTGGGGCTCATGTGTCATTGCCACTAACTCCACTATCAACTTCTAATAGTTTAAACATTCCACTCATCATTGTTACAAATATATCCTAATAAGTAAAGTCAAACTGTTCTCACTCCTTGAATTCTATTCACACACTTATAACAACTATAACAAGAATCCTATCCTTATATTCTCTGCAATCCTGTCTTGCTAATATTTCCGACTCCCTGATTGGCTTAGCAAGAGACACGTGATCTTGTCCCGTTAGCGGATCAATAAATTGCCCGCCGATTATGTAATCAATTTCTCAGAAAACTACTTCCCCTCTAGTGGATCAATACATTGCACCGTTAGAATTCAATGCACATGTGCAAACTTCGTCCCGGAGTCAATACACTTAGAAACAACAAATAAATTGACCTTGAAAGAGGTGTCATTGACCATTTAGAGTCGATCAATAATTCTTGAATAAATTATAACCTGTCAGCGTTAGACTCAATTATAGACGACAGCACATGTGTTCGTGTCGTATTTGTTAGTGGCCTCCCTACTGAAATTGAAAGGGTTAGTGCCCTTTCTAATAGTCGAAATTAAATGGAGAGCAGCTAACACCCCTTTCAGGCCCACCATTTCCCCGTACAAATTAAATCAAAGTTTAGAGACAGCCATTTTGTTCAACGTAGTTGAAAGTTCTGAAAATGATGTATTTGAGGATTATGAACCACCCAGAGCCCACAGGGCAAAGGTTGTATGTTATGCCCTGGGGACATATAATGTTTTTATAGATAGTGTTGTCATAGAAACTTCAAAAGGGGCTCATTCGAATGAGAATTGAGAGGGCTAGTGCGCTTTATAACAGTAGAAAGTTATTGGAGGGTTACTAACCCCCTTTCACGCCCCCCATTTACCCAAACGCACCCAGGTTGTTCTATATATGTGAAAGTTCTGGAAATTAGAACTGGAATCGGAGGTCGAACACCCTCCTCTCCCTCACGCCCATCGGTCATTGAGATAACCGGTTTTTTCAACGCATTTGCGAGTTCTGGAAAATATATTTTTAGCAAGACACTCCCCCCACAGTGTTCAGGGAAATCAGGTCTTTAAGGATGACAACCCCCCATCCTCCCCACGGACCTCAGATAGAAATCGATGTTGTAGGAACTTCAAAAAGGGCTCATTTGACTAAATTTGAAAAGGCTGGCACCTTTTCTGTTTCTGGTAGCCATTTTGAGCTTTTTCAAACAGCTATTTTGGTCAACGTAGTTGAAAATTCTGAAAATTATACATTTGAGGATGAAAAACCCCAAGGGCGAAGGTTGTAAGTTTTGCCCTGGGGGCATATAAAGTCCTTATAGATAGTTTTGTCGTAGAAACTTCAAAAGGGGCTCATTCAATTGGAAATTGAGAGGGCTAGTGCTCTTTTTAATAGCCGAAGGGAATTGGAGTGTAACAAACCCCCCTCTGAAGCCCACCGTGTCCCTACACCCACACAGTCAAAATTTTCAGATCGCCAGGTTGTTCATCGTGGTTGAAAGTTCTAGAACTCCGACCTAGACTCGGAGAACGAATAACCCCCCCCCCTTACGCCTATTATTTCCCCAAACACTTCCGATCAACATTTTGATATAGCCAGTTTGTTTAAGGTCCTTGAAGGGTCTGAAAATTATGTCTTTGAGTATGACAACCCACCACAACCTTCAGTGCTAAGGTTCTAAGTTATTCCCTGGGGGCATAAACAGATTTTTATAAGAAGTGTTGTCGTTGAAACTTCAAAAAGGGCTAATTTTTTTAATTGAGAGGTCTATTGTCCTTTTTAATAGTCAAAAGCAATAGGAGGGAGAATCACCCCCCCTCCACGCCCACCATTTTCCCAGACATTTCCGATCAATATTTTGATATATTCATAATGTTCAACGTAGTTCCAAGGTCTGGAAATTTGGGGATGACAACCCCTCCCCCGATAGCCCTAAGGACAAGGGTCCTAGGAGTAGTAGTAATGGTACAATTAAAGAAACGGGGGTAATAGGACATTACTGTATCAATCTAAGGAGGAGGAGTGATATGAAATTACTGTATCAATCTAAGGAAGAGGGGTAATAGGAAATTACTGTGTTAATTAAAGAGAGAGTGGTGATAGGACATTACTGTGTCATTTAAAGTTAGCAGACAGTACCTCTTCTTATATTAAAATCTACAGGAGGGCAGGTATCCAGTATAGCTATAACATAAGGAAGGTTATATATTATATAATATAAGGACATTACTGTATGAATTAAAGATAGCAGACAGTACCCCTTTTTATATTAATATCTACAGGAGGGCAGGTAGCCATGTATAGCTATAATATAAGGTAGCAGAGTGTCCCCCCATATAGCTACAATGCTTACAAGCAGACAGGTAGCTAATGAAGCAATAACAGTTAAGAGCGCACAGTCCCACCATATAGGTATAATGATAAGTAGCGGACAGTACTCCTGCCATACAAGCAGACAGTACAATGACCGGATTCAACCTACCATGAAAATTCGTGCTGTTCACAAAACCACGGTTTTGGAGTTAAATAACATGTTTCAGTTAAAAGTAGTGCGTGTTTTCATTGTATGGTGATTCGTTTCCTGGTATGAAGTTATGAAATTCTGTCTGTAAATTAATTTGTTAGGCGTGGTTGTTTTATGTTTAACCTTGAACACGGGTATAAAAACTTTGTCGATTAGTTATTTTCTCAGTTCAAAATTGGCATTTGAAATACAATGATGCATTCTAACAAAAGTAAGTTATTCTTTTATTTTCTTAGTGGGTAAAGAAATTAATTCTAATAAAATTTATCGAGTGGTTTATACATTCCCCTTATAGTTAACAGATTGTTAAATATTTTTGAACCTAGATCTCCAGAGGTTTGTAAAGAGCAATATCAAAACAAGAGAAAAGTATGTAAACACTGCATTTAAATGGCTTGTTAGCATAGTACATGAGGTAAATCATACCTATTTTTTATTCCGGCCCAAAGTTCCCCACCCTCCACTATGCCACAGTCGTCCATCCCCCACCCCACCAACCCCTCCAACCGACCAACCCCCCTATCCCTCCACCCCCCCCCCAATCCCTCCAACCTCCCCCCCCTCGTCCCTCCAAAACCCCCTCCCCCATCCCTCCAACCACCACCCCCTTCACCCCCACTTTTTTATAGATATATGTGTTGCGACTTTTACTATTAGAAAAATAATGTTTGTAGTGACACACACAAACACTAACACACAAACACACACACATAAATATAAATACACAAACACACGCACACAAAAACACAAACGCACACACACACAAAGACACACAAAGAAACACAAAAAACACACACAAACACACACACAGACACGACCACCACACACAAAAAAAAAAACAAAAACACACACACACACACAAACACACACACACATACACACACACACACAAAGACACAAACACACACACACAAACATAGTTACACACACACACACACAAAACACACAAACACAAACACACATAAGCACATACACACAAAAAAAACACACACACACAAACACACAGTTTGTTTGTGTGTGTGTGTTTGTGTGTGTTTGTTTGCTCGTGTATTTTTGTGTGTGTGTGTGTTGTGTGTGTTTGTATTTATGTGTGTGTGTGTTTTTTGTGTGTGTGTCTATGTTTTTGTGTTTGTGTGTGGGTGTGTGTTTTTTTGTGAGTGTTTGTGTGTGTATTGTGTCTTTGTGTGTGTGTGTGTGTTTTTGTGTATGTTTGTTTGTTTGTGTGTATGTGTGTGTGTGTGTGTTTGTGTGTGTTTTCTCTCTTTTGTGTGTGCATTTTTTTGTGTTTTTGTGTGCGTGTTTGTGTGTGTGTTTGTGTGTATGTGTGTTTGTGTATTGATTCGTGTTTGTGTGTGTGTGTGTTTTTGTGTGTTTGTGTGTGCTTGTTTTTGTTTTTTTGTGTGTGTTTGTGTTTTTTTTTGTTTGTGTGTTTGTGTGTGTTGTGTGTGTGTATGTGTTTGTGTGTGTGTGTGTTTTTGTGTGTGTGTTTTGTGTTTTTGTGTGTGTGTGTGTGTTTGTGTCTGTGTTTGTGTGTGTGTGTGTCTTTGTTTATGTGTTCGTGTGTTTGTATGTTTGTGTTTGTGTGTGTGTGTGTGTATTTGGGTTTGGGTTTGTTAGTATTTTTGTTTTTTTTTTTGTTTTTTTTTTTTATTTTTTGTGTGTTTGTGTGTCTGCGTTTGTGTTTTTGTGCGTGTATGTCTGTGTGTTTGTGTGTGCGTTTGTGTGTTTGTGGTTGTTTGTTTGTGTG
This sequence comes from Artemia sp. Qi Xiang Cuo, assembly GCF_049724085.1. Classification (NCBI taxonomy): domain Eukaryota; kingdom Metazoa; phylum Arthropoda; class Branchiopoda; order Anostraca; family Artemiidae; genus Artemia; species Artemia sp. Qi Xiang Cuo. The sequence goes on from NW_028297431.1 coordinate 5,141,012, forward strand.
TGTGTGTTGGGGTGTGTGTGTTTTTATTTGTGTGGGTGTATGTGTGTGTTTGTGTGTGTGTATTTTTGTGTTTGTGTGTTTGTAGGTGTTTTTGTGTGTGTTTTTGTGTGTGTTTTTTTTTGTGTTGGTGTTTGTGTGTGTGTGTGCTTATGTGTGTGTGTTTTGTGTGTGTGTTCGTGTGTGTGTTTCTATGTTTGTGTGTGTGTTTGTGTGTGTTTGTGTGTGTGTGTTTGTGTGTTTGTGTGTCTGTGTGTGTGTGTGTGTGTAATAGTGTTTGTTTTTGTTTGTGTGTTTTTGTGTGATTTTGTTTGTGTGCGTGTTTGTGCGTGTGTATGTGTGTGTCTGTATTTGTTAGTATGAGATTGTGTGTTTTTTTTTTTGTTTGTGTGTTTGTGTGTGTTGGTGTATGTGTGTGTGTTTGTTTGTGTGTTTCTTTGTGTGTGTGTTTTTGTGTGTTTTTTTGTGTGTGTTTTTGTGTGTGTGTTTGTGTGTGTTTGCGTTTGTGTGTGTTTTTGTGTTTGTGTTTGTGTTTGTGTGCGTGTTTGAGATGTTTGTTTGTGTGTGTTTGTGTGTTTGTTTGTGTGTGTGTGTGTTTGAGTGTGTGTTTGTTTGTGTGTGTGTGTGTGTTTATGTGTGTGTGTTTTTTGTGTGTGTGTGTGTGTGTGTGTTTGTGTTTGTGTGTGTGTGTCTATGTTTATATGTTCGTTTGTGTGTGTGTTTGTTTGTTTGTGTTTGTGTGTGTGTGTGTGTGTGTTTGTGTGTGTGTATTTGTGTGTGTGTATGTTTATGTGTGTGTGTTTGTGTTTTTGTTTGGGTTTTTGTGTTTGTGTGTGTGTGTTTTTTTTTGTGTGTGTCTCTGTGTGTGTTTGTGTTGGTGTGTGTTTATTTGTGTGTTTGTGTTTGTTTGTGTGTTTGTGTTTGTGTCTGCTTGTTTTTATGTGTGTGTTTGTGTGTGTGTGTTTGTGTTTGTGTGTTTGTTTGTTTGTGTGTGTGGGTTGGGGTGTGTGTGTTTGTGTGTTTTTGTGTTTGTTTCTTTTTGTGTTTGTGTGTTTGTGTATGTGTGTTTGTGTGTGTTTGTGTGCTTATGTGTGTGTGTGTTTGTGTGTGCGTGTGTGTGTTTGTGTGTGTGTTTCTATGTTTGTGTGTTCGTGTGTGTGTTTGTATGCTTGTTTGTTTGTGTGTGTGTGTTTGTGTTTGTGTGTGTGTTTGTGTGGTGTATGTTTTTGTGTCTGTGTATGTTTTTGGGTGGGTGTGTGTGTGTTTGTGTTTTTGTGTGTGTTTGTGTGTGTGTGTGTGTTTGTGTTTGTGTCTATGTGTGTTTGTGTGTGTGTGTGTCTCTGTGTGTGTGTCTGTGTTTGTGTTTCTGTGTGTGTGTATGCGTGTTTGTGTTTTTTTTTGTGTGTGTGTGTTTTTGGGTGTTTTTTTTTTTATTTGTGTGTGTGTGTGTTTGTGTGTGTGTTTTTGTATTTATGCTTGTTTTTGTGTTTTTGTGTGTGTGTTTTTGTATGTGTGTTTGTGTTTATGTGTGTGTGTTTGTTTGTGTGTTTGTTTGTTATTTTGTTTGTGTGTTTGTTTTTTTATTTTTGTGTTTGTTTGTGTGTTTGTGTGTTTGTGTTTTTGTGTGTGTTTGTTTTTTTTGTTTTTGTGTGTTTGTGTGTTTGTTTTTTTATTTTTTTTTGTGTTTGTGTTTGTGTGTTTGTGTTTGTTTGTGTTTGTGTGTGTGTGTGTTTGTTTTTATGTTTGTGTGTGTGTGTGTGTGTGTGTGTGTGTTTGTGTGTATGTGTTTGTGTGTATGTGTTTGTGTGTGTTTATGTTTGTTTTTGTGTGTCTGTTTGTGTGTTTGTGTTTGTGTGTGTGTGTTGGTGTTTATGTGTGTGTGTTTGTTTGTGTGTCTTTGTGTGTGTGTTTGTGCGTGTGTGTGTTTGTGTGTGACATTCTGAAGATTTTTCAAAGTTCATTTTAGATTTTTCGTTGAAATGTAAGAGTTGGAATATTTAAGTAGTGTTTCGTAATGGTTTACCATATCACTGTTACATTCTGAAGATGTTTCAAAATATTGAATTTGGTTAACAAGTTGTATCCCGTATTGAGTCAGTAGTCATCTGAATAAATATATTAAAATAGGGAAAATAGTCTCTTAAAATTCTCAAACCTCGACCCTTAAGCCTAAGAAAATAATAATAATAAATATATGAAACTTTATTTCTGAAATCCATAACACACCATCTTTAATTTCCTTTTTAATCTTAGTGATCTCCTTCTTATTCTCAATGTCATTTAATAGATCACGAGCATATTCATTCCATTCTAGGGCTATTCGATGTCCCCTTGGCACTTCTACTGCAACCTTGAATGTCCAAGGGAGAGATTTCATAGAGGGTGCGGTGATTTGAAAAGCGACATGGGACTGGTATTGAACGCTCCTTGATTTGTCAGCTATCTCTAAACGCTGCACGGGGGTTGGGTCGGTACCCTTAGCCCTCTTCATGAGGGGAGCAATACTCATAATTGTCCTTAAAAGAAGAAAAAAATCAATAAGGAATAATGATTGCCTTTTTACAGAAGAAAAAATTAGTACCCTCGCTGCATAAAATCCAATACAATGATTTAAAATATAGATCTAGAAATAGTCAGCCATAAATGTGATATAATTAAAAGCTAACCAAACACTAAACTTCAGTGTTGCGTGTCGGAATGAGAACATTAGTTTTCTTGTCACAGGGTATACGTGTCTGCACAAATAATTCCCCTTCCCCCTTACTTTTCATGCGAAGAAATCGTTTGTTTTTCACCTTGCAACGAAGGTATTAGAATTAATACATTGCCCCCGTCCCTGCATTATATTTTAATAAGCTCATCAATAGTATGCACAAGAATAAGTTTTTAAAATTTAAATTAAAAGTGTCATTCTATTTTTCTGATATGATTTAGAGATGTATAAAAAAAGTTGAAAAAAAAATTGGTCACTATAAACATTATTTTTATAATAGTAAAAGTCGTAAAACACATCAATATCATACCCATTCTGATGTTGAAAAATATTAAATGTGAATTTATTATGTTTTAAGTTTGTTTCATTACATTCTAAGAGATGTATAAAAAAAGTTGGAGGGGGGGTTGGTGGAGTAGGGGGTGGACGACTGTGGCATAGTTGGGGGGTGGGGAACTTTGGGCCAGAATAAAAAAAGGTATGATTTACCTCATGTACTATGCTCGCAAGCCATTTAAATGCAGTGTTTACATACTTTTTTCTTGTTTTGATATTGCTCTTTACTGACCTCTGGAGATCCAGGTTTAACAATCTGTTAACTATAAGGGGAATGTATAAACCACTCGATAAATTTTATTAGAATTAATTTCTGTACCCACTAAGAATATAAAAGAATAACTTCCTTTTTTCGTGTAGCTTTCATCAATATTCCTTTTGTTAGAATGCATCATTGTATTTCAAATGCCAATTTTGAACTGAGAAAATAACTCATCGACAAAGTTTTTATACACGTGTTCAAGGTTAAACATAAAACAATCACGCCTAACAAATTAATTTACAGACAGAATTTCATAACTTCATACCAGGAAACGAATCACCATACAATGAAAACACGCACGACTTTTAACTGAAACATGTTATTTAACTCCAAAACCGTGGTTTCGTGAACAGCACGAATTTTCATGGTAGGCTGAATCTGGTCATTGTACTGTCTGCTTGTATGGCAGGAGTACTGTCCGCTACTTATCATTATACCTATATGGCGGGACTGTGCGCTCTTAACTGTTATAGCTTCATTGGCTACCTGTCTGCTTGTAAGCATTGTAGCTATATGGGGTAACACTGCTACCTTATATTATAGCTATTCTGGCTACCTGCCCTTCTGTAGATATTAATATAAAAAGGGGTACTGTCTGCTACCTTTAATTGACACAGTAATGTCCTATCACCACTCTCTTTAATTGACACAGTAATTTCCTATTACCCCTCTTCCTTAGATTGATACAGTAATTTCCTATTACCCCTCTTCCTTAGATTGATACAGTAATTTCCTATTACCCCCGTCTCTTTAATTGTACCATTACTACTCCTAGGTTTTGCGCTTGGGTCATATAAGGTTTTTATAGAAAATTTTTTTCGTAGAATCTTCAAACAGCGCTAATTCGATTGGAAATTGAGAGGACTCGTGCATTTATCATTAGTCTAGAGTGAGCATAGTGCAAACGTCCCCCCCAGGCCGATCATTCCCCCACACACTTCCGATCAAACTTTGAGTTAACCATATTTTTCAAACTATTAAAATAGCTCATTTATAAAATTAGCTGAAGAAATAAAAAATTAAACACAACTATTGGTGTCATAATTTTGAAAAGAATTAATGTTAAAAATTTCTGAAAAATTTTCTCCGGCATATAAATAGCAGGCTAAACTATGGATTCTAAATGTAAAAAAGGAAAGATTCAAACTATTATTTTCTTTTTCCCCTAAAAAGACTCTACCAATATAAAACTAACAGAAAATAATAAAAAAAAATCCGCAAAATAAGTTTCAAAAAAAAGTAAAAAACTCCAAAAACCAAAAATGAACGGAAATAGAATCAAACAATCTACCAAGCACACAAATACCACAAATAAGTATCGACAAATACTTATGAAACCCAAAACAACCCGAAATTAAAATAGATAAACTCATAACGAGCAGAAATTAATATGAGTAGGGTTCAAAACCCCTATGATTTCTAAAAGCCAGAAAATACTTTGTACTTTACTGAAAAAAATCTTTTAAATGTTTTCACTTTTATAACTTTAAGAAATAAAAAGTTAATTAAGATTCTAAGGAATAAATGTCAACATATATATATATTAAACCGACAATCCACATTTTATTCAGTAAATTCGTTTGAATTTTTTCGAACGAATTTTCAAGATCATGTTAAGCCCAAGGACATGGTTGCCGATTTTATAAGAGCCATCCGGACTTGTGACGAGAAAAGAGTAGTCCTCCCCAAGTTTGTAATCTATGAGCCTGACGAGCTACCCATACTCTCAGGGTAGGTTACAGCCACATTGACTCGCCAGGTCAGTGAGCTTCATTTTACTGTGGAAATCTTATTGACCACCTGAGCTTCTTCAGATCGGCATGAAATAAGGCTAGTGTGACTGTGAGTACAAATACAACAAACTCAGATACAGCAAAACCTTCTTATGCTGTAATGCAAAAACAACCTCCGAAAGGAATCAAACAGCTCGACAGTCGCAAGGAGTATCTTGTGGGCATTGCTGATGATTGCCGCACCCACATAGTGAGCCTGAGGCCTCTTAGCAAAGAGTGGCGCGTGATACTTGATGTTGTAATGGGATCAATTTTCAAAAACATCAAAATTTTCCAATTAAAGTTACCCAAGTAAAATAACATCACCCAAAATATGAACCTGAAAATTCAAGTAACCTACAGATCGAGCAAGTCTCAAGCGTTCAATTTAAAATAGTGAAACAAATGTATTCCATTCAAACATACATTGTAAGAATCTTTCCAACAGAAAATGTAATAAATAAATCCGCCTCCGCGTCGCCAAAGTATGCAATAAGTAACCTACATATTGAGCAAGTCTCAAGCGTTCAAATTAAAATAGTGAAACAAATTTATTTCATTCAAACATACATTTTAAGAGTATTTCCAATAGAAAATTTAATAAATAAATCCGCCTCCGTGTCGCCAAAGGATGCAATAAATATCAGTCTGATCAAATCTTATATGACAGGCGACTAACAATGTAATTTAAATCTTAAGAGCTTGAATTTCCAAACTATCAAGAGATGGTAGAATTTATTATACAAAAAATTGTCACTCGAGATACAAAATATTTTTGTGTAATCTAATTGCATTGTTCTGAAAACTAAGTTTAGAACTATGTATCTCAATGTAACTAAATCGTATTGTACTTTAACAACTTTCACAGAAATAAATTACAAGTCTTCTGGAAACTAAGTGACACCTCGTTAACAAAAAAAATTACAATGTAAAACTTTTTTTGTTGGGGAAAATTCCAAAGTGATATCTTAAAGGTTATAAATCGTAATTAAACTCAAGTAGCCCTTTGGTATATCACTATCCCATAGAAATATAGGAAATACAGTGGAACCAATAGAATCAGTATAATGCACTTTTTGTTAACGCCTGAACGTAACCTCTTGCGAAATTGGAGAGAGTAGATAGTTAGGACTTAGCGATTTTTGCGCCAGTCTTGCGACAGTCTTTTGGAGTCGATTGTCAGTCTGTTATGGGAATTTTATGTGAATCTAGAAACAGTGCTATTAAACGTTATTTGTATTGCCCCAGTCAACAACTTTGTCTTAGTGTCTTTGACTGCAAAGTGTTTTTGATATTACCGTCAAGCTCTGTACCGATTATGTGAGTAAAAATAAATACATTACTTTCTTATTTAATTTTCTTTATGTTAGTATTTCTCAAGAGAGTTAGTCCTTTTGGCTCCAATCGCTCTCAAGGGAACCTGAAACCTTTCAATCTGATTTCGACTCAGTATGGCCATTAATACAAGCTCCCCATTTGAACCGCTAATTTAAGCTCCCCACACACGAAGTTCCGCCTCCTCTCAGGTATGCTACCCGCGAACCGTCAACTAAGAGTTTAACTGAAAATTACCCATAGAAATAATTAACTGAAAAATTCATATAAAAAGAAATAATTTAAAGTATAATAACAAAACTTTTAATTGAAACTCCCCCCCCGTAGAATTGGCGCGGCCCGTTTAATGGAACAAAACATAAGGACAAACTTCTACAAAAAATTATTGAGAAATATTACGCATAGAAAAAGTGCAATATTTCGTGCAATATTTGAAGTGCGATATTTTGTTAGGTCTAAGTCCCCTTAAAATAGTAACAAAAAAAATAATTTGGAAGTGTCAAATTTGAATAATATAAAAACAAAAAACCAGTGCTGAATTTAATTAATTTAAAAACAACCAATATGTCGTTAGATCCAAACGAACAATTGTTAAAGCAAAAACTTATTTCCAAAACAGTGGAAATTTCAAAATCCCTTCCCTCATATAACGGAGAATCAGACATAGATGAATTTAGTATCCAATTAAACCAATTTGTAGAGGTAACTCAAATGGACTTAAAATCATTAGTAGGCATGTTATTAATGAACCTTAAGATGCCAGCATAAATAGACTAAATACAAGAATAAAATACAATAGGGGAATACATCATGTTCCAGGAAAACTCAATAGAAAAATCTCTAAAAGTTTTCTAGGAAATATTTGTTGAAGCTGTTTCAATACACAAAATAAAATATAAAACGAACTATTTCGATGAAATCAAATAACTTAGGGAATACCTACACAAGGTAATGGTATCCAATGGGGCTAAATACGGAACTGAATCTGGTCCCTTATATGATCAAATTTTACTAAATGCTTTCGCGCAAGGATTGGGCCCCAAACTGTACCGAAAGTTAATATCAAAAAATATTCAAACATTAGAGCTGTCAGTTCAGGAAGTAGAGAGGATAATTGAAATTGACTCGATTGTGGCAAATCACAATAAGTCAAGAATAAATAATGTAGAAATTCAACTCCGGGACGATCACGAGAAATTTCCCCAGGATTTTTTTCGAGAGATAATTCACCCAACCCGAATCAAAATAGATCTCCAACCCCTACCAGGCAAAGAACGGTACGTATTGCACCCGCGAACACGGCAAACTACGCAAATAAACCCCCAATTATATGCTATGCACGTAATAAACAAGGACATCGCCAGGGACTGCCGTACGAGAAACAACTATGTAACAGCAATCCCCAGTTTTAATAACCGTTTGTTCGGGAGAACAAACTTAAATGCCAATGGGTCAGGAAGTTATAGAAATAACCCCCCACGTCTCCCATCGTTCTGCAGCCCCTACCAACAAGGATTTGCGTATTCAAATCCTTCCCCCAACCGACAAAATAATTTATCGGTTCCCCAACCCAAATACGCGACAAAACATATACCAATTCAATTCACGGACAGTGTATCCAACTAGATTTGACAGGAATACGGGCGATGACAGAAGATATTTTTTCCCGACGGGAAATGAAAGAAATTTTTCGGGAAACGAAAAAAATTTTTTGTCAATACAAAATGAACAAATGCCGCGAGCCGTCGGCACAAGAAATTCCAACCCACGCAATAATACGTGGCAACCTAGACAATCAAATGTCAATCAACTTGGAACTTCCCTAGCAAGTGAAATTCCCACCGAACCCCAATGTCAAACCCCAACCTATCAAATAAGTGCGCAGGGAAACGAATTAGGCCCCCAAGATAATTAACCGGGATCCTGGAGGCCGGTATTTCGTAAAGGTTCATCCCAATTATTAAATATTCTTGAAATTGTAATAGTGACACATCACACATATTAAATAACTTTAGTATTGCGAGTATAAATTTCAATGTATTGATATATTCCGGTGTACCAGATTACACAAGGAACTTAAATGCATTTAATAGATTACCAGTATACATTAATCGACTGAAAAGCTTTAATATTCCTAATTTAACTAGCGTCACAGGACATAGACTTGAAGCAACAGGCTCCATACGTCTAGATGTGACGAAATATAATAGAGTCTTCCCTACAAACTTCATAATATGCAAAAATTTCCCATATGAGGCTATAATTGGTGCTAATTTGGTAAGATCTAATAAAGTATTATTAGACATATCAAATCACAGACTCGTGTATCCATACGATCCTATTCTCCAACGCGTGGACAGAGGAAAAGCAACAGTGAATAGAATAAAATCTTTTGTACCTCATCTCTCGTCCTGTGGGAGAAAATCAAGCAGCAAATGGATCGAGTCAATAAAAACAAAAATAGGGAAAATGCGGGTGTATAGACAAACAGAAATAAAGAAAATAGCTGAATTATGGAACGAAATAATAAATCCAAGTACTGTCCCCTTACAACCAACCCCAAAAGCGGAAGACTTGACGCAACCAAGCGCCAATCTTAACTTAATAGAAAATAACTCAGAAGAAAAATATTATGGATTCGCGGTGCGTAAAACAAAGATCCACCCAAAAACAATGCAGAGTTCAAATCTCTCAGATGGTCACCCCCGTAAACGACAATTCCGAAATTTGGTTTGCATCCCCGTGTAGAGGAAACCCCGAAAATCTATTTTGTGAAGAACAGATCATTTTATATGGGAAAGGAGAAGGTTTTATTTGGTTGACCAATACACATGAAAATGATACGATTACATTAAAAAAGGGAACATGCCTCGTTGAAATACAAGTGATTTCTGAGCACGAGCTAAACAAATGGAAAAACTCCAAGAAAACATTAGTTAATAGTATTGGTGTTAGTAATCCAAAGAATAGGTACCCACTAACAAGATCCCAATTTTTGGAAAAATTTAAATTAGATCATATCCAAGATACGCAATTAAAAGAAAAATTAGGTGAATTGCTCTGGAATTTTAGAGATATATTTTCCACATGCGAAGAAGATATTGGATTGATACCGTTATATGAACATTCTATCCAAACCACAGGGTTGCCTGTAGCTAAGCAACCCTATCGCATCCCTCATCCCTACAAAGATTGGTTAAAAAATAAATCCGCGAATTAGAAAGAAACAATATTATACGGTCAAGTATAAGCCCATATTAAGTCCCTTTTATACTAGTGCCCAAGAAACAGGGACCTTAGGCTGGTAGTAGACTACAGAGCCTTAAATAAGCAGGAAGCAAGTGATAAATTTCTCCTGTCCCAAATTGATGAAACCCTAGACTCAATTTCGACCAAAAATAAAATTTTTACATCTCTCGACCTCACACAAGGTTATCACCAGGTTAAGATAGCAGACAATTACGTCTATAAAACGGCCTTTTTGACGACGGAATGTGGTTCTTATGAATATTTAAGAGTACCCTTCGGACTCAAAACTAGTTGCACCGTACTCTACAGACCTCCGCTACACTTATTACGAGGTGTAGGAAGTATTATCAAATTTCTGGATCATATGATCGGTGAGGAGAAACCTCCGAGGACCAATTAAGCACATTAGCCAAAGTTTTTAAAAAATTCAGAGGGTAATCTAAAATGTAGACCTGAAAAAGTAAATTTACTTCAATCCGAAATAAAATTCTTGGGAATGATAGTGACCCAAGGCCAAATATCGCTGGACCCCGAGAAAATAAAATGTGTAGAAAATCTCAAACCTCTGAAAACTATAAAAGCAATTGCCAGCAATTCTTGGTTTAACAAGTTATTTCAGAAAATTTATACGTAACAACGCACAAATAGCAAAACCCCTAATAGATTTAACTAAAGGGATCCCCCAAACCATTATCTTGTCCCAAGAAGCTCAAACTTCTTTCGACACTCTAGAAAGCATTTACTTCTGAACCAAAATTATCGTTACCAGACTTTGAAAAAGGATAATTTGTAGTCACCACTGACGACTCAGCTATAGGCATTGGTGCAATCCTTTCCCAATTACACCCCATGGAAAAACACCCCGACCCCCTAAAGAAGACCCCTAAATTTATAGAGAAAGTCATATGCTATTCCAGGAGAACTATATCCAAAGGCGAAAAAAGTTATTCAACGACACAATTAGAACTACTGTCTATAATTTACCATTTAGACAAATTTAGATATTATTTAGTAGGTCTAAAATTTAAGTTGCTTTCGGACCATAAAAGCTTACAGTACCTAAGCACATTCAAAAATCTAACTGGAATCTTAGCTCGATGGATAATGAAAATCCAAGATCTGGATTACGAATTTGAACATTTGACCGATAAGCAGAATGCCCCCTGTGATTACTTAAGCAGGTGCCCCGAAAATAACTCCTCATATAACGTAAGTGAAGAAATAAATTGCATTAATCCCAGTAAACGAAAACATAAGAAGAAAAAACCTAAAATCCAAACAGAAGAAAATGAAATTACCTACAGCCCTTTATCCCTAGTTAACATTAAAAGAAACAAAGCTAAGGATGAAATGTGTTTGACACTCATTAATTATTTTATAAATTCCGATAATCTCCCCGATAAGTTCAGAGCCCTGAGAAGGGAAATAGACAATTTTTATTACGATTTAGACGAAGAAATCCTTTGCAGGATAGTAACAGGTGAAACAAATAGAAATCAAACTTAATAGTCCAAGTACTACCCCAAAGTTTAATAATACTTGCCTTTGAATGTTTCCATTCTGACATAGGTGGACATTTAGGAATAACTTGAACCTTTCACAAGTTAAAACAATATTTTTATGTACAGTCGGCGTTAACAAAACTTAAGAATTTTATAAATACATGTGAAGCGTGCAACTTAAGGAAAAATCCCCAAATGTATCCTAATCCCCCGATGGGAAGAGTGCCAGTAGCAAGGTTTCCTTTCGATATCGTTTCATTCGATTTATATGGGACTAGCGGAGGATTACCTGTTTCCAACAGAGGTCATACTCGCGTTCTTTCAGTTATAGACCATTTTACCGGCTTCACTTTTGCCAAAGCATTGAAAAATCAAGGCGCATATACCACAAGTAAATCGTTAGCAAAAATATTTTTAAAATTTGGCGTCACTATTCAAGGTTATTAGTGATAACGGAAGCAACTTCGTTTCTAAAGTAACGAAAGATTTAATGAGTTTCCTTAAAATAGAAAAACTATTAACCTCCCCCTACCATCCCCAAGCTAATGGAAAAATTGAAAACAGGCACAAAATATTTTCCAATGTCGAGTATTTATACAAAAGACAATCAAAACGATTGGGATCAATATCTACCTTACTTAACCAATGTAATTAATACCGCCTATTCAGAAACGAGTAAAGAAAGTTTATTTTTTCTTTTGTTCGGACGCGATTTTTAAATACCTTATCAGGAAATTATAGAATCCAGACAATATTACAATAACACAGAGTACTACAAGAAATATTTTATAAATAGTATGAGGAAAACATATAAAGTAGTTAGACAAGAATTACAAAAATGTAAGATAAACCAAGAAATGAAAAACGAATCCAAAGTCAAAGGGAATATATATTTTAAAGTAGCAAATTGTGCATATCTAAAAAATTAGGCAAAGCAAGAAGGCAAGAAACTTTCCAATAAATATTCGGGACCTTACAGGATAATCGAAAATACGACAATTATTTTACTTTTAAAATGATAAATCCAGACAACGGAAGAACATATAAGGCACATGTTAGCCGTATAAAAGGAGCCCAGTACCCAGTCAGGTGGGCGCCCAAACCCTCATCTTCAGATTCATCAAACGTGGAAAATTAATTCCCTAAGTCAAGGCTAGCTGAGTTAAAACCCTTCAATTTCAAACAAAACTATTTCGAGAATCATAGCGACGAGGAAAATTTTGAAGAATTTTTAGCCATGAAAAATCTAGTCATCCCTAAAAGAAAATCCTTAGTACCTGTACCAATAAGAACACCAAAAAGCCCAAAGAGTTCATCATCAGAAGGCTCGGAAGAGTTAGATTATACGCTGTCCCAGAAAACCCAATTTTTCTCCGATAGAATTTCGACCCCGTGTCCCCCACAAGATTTCCCGATGACATGGTGTCCCCAGCAACCCCGATAGAAAGACCCCTCTCGTTACAAGATGAATTAAACCGAGCAATGGAAACCCCGAGTGCGAAAATAAGGAAGACTCCACCCAGGGATACAAATAAACCAAATATAAAAAGTTTGAGAGAAGCCATGGACATTATCAGCTGCCCGGTAAAAACAAGGCAAAGTACCTTGCCTTGGACCCAGGAACACCCTGAAGATGAAAACCTAGGACAATACCACCACATAACAGTATCCAAAGTCAAACCCCAGGAATCCGCCTCCTGCCAACAGACCTTGTTACAAAAAATACCCCACCCCCCAGAGGATATGGCATTCAAACAATGGAGACATTCTCCACAAATATTTGACTCCTCCCAGAGTTCCCAAGAATCTTTTAACTCCCCCGAAACAGGACTTCAGCGCGAGGAAATAGAAAATTAACCCTCCACTTCCAGAGGAGACGAGATATATGAAGCAAGGGCAGGTGATACTAAAAAATTACAAAGGACCACCCCAGAAAGCCCTAATGATGAATCCTCAAGAACTAGTTCTACTGAATCCAACGATGAATCAGCTCTCGATGAGCCCCAAGACACACAAAAGAAAACCAACTTCGGCTACCGCACATGCAAAACAGGCTAAAATAAAAGGTCAAAAATTCCAATTGAAACAGTACAAGAAATTTGACCTGATCTCTATGTGAAAGTAAAAAAAGAGTAAAACGAAAGAAAGAAAACAGGAAGCTACCACAAAGTCTGTCAGAGTAAGTAAAAAACCATATAACTTGAAATACGTCTAGGAATCAAGTACCCCAAAAACTCATAAATTAATATAAAATAGAAAGTATCAGCTTGAAAAAAAACCCTTAAAAAAAAGGGTATATTAATAATACATTTAAAAGAAAGAAGCCCATAAAAGGTCGAAAGAAGTTAATAGTTAATTTTTCCAGACAAACTGAATCTCGGCGTGACAATAAAACCTGAAGATAGAAGCGGAACAATAAAAAAAATAAAAAATAAAAATAATGAAGAAGTCCAAATTTAATCATGAAAGAAAATGACCGGAAGTAGCCATGCTAATTTGCTTTAAAATTTATAAAATACTAAACAACCTAAAATACATATTTGGCAAAAATATGCACAAGTCTTTATCGCAATGATTATAACCAAAGTTTTTTATTTTAATACACATTTGATGGTTAGCGGTAATGGAGTGATCAAGCATTTATATACATATATATATATATATATATATGTATATATATATATATATATATATATATACATATATATATATATATATATACATATAAGGGTAGTAGCGATGTGAGGCATGATTTGCCTGCATGTAGGGATATAATAATCAACCGAATAATAAATATAGGGTTTCTGTCAATCTAAATAACAGAAGTAGGCCTGACTAATCTTTCAAAATTGTCCATGTGAGCCTACTAAAAGAAAAAAAATCTGTTCCAAAACATTCAAGTCAATATATGAACTGAAGATTTTGGCAAAAATATAACTAATTGAAAATAGTTATACGTCAAATAGTGTCTTTTTCTTGGTGACATAGTGGATATTTAATCCGCATGTAAGATATGTAATGATGTGAAGATTAAATTATCAAAAGAAAACCATCCTTTATCAGCAAAATAAAAAAGGTCCTTCTGAGGCTTCAAATAAATTCAATTATTTAAAGAAACCCTGCAAATCACTAAGAAAAAAATCTCTTTTCGCAATTTTTACTAAACTAATACCACTTCGATCAATGTTAGAAATTACTTATGCAATTCAAGTGACCCTATGTAAAGTGTTGAGCGTTGATACGGAAATAAATTAATGCCCATAACTTTCAAACGCATTTGAAACCACAAAGATTTATGACAGTTTAAACGATTCACCTAAGCATATTGTTCTCGAATTAAACTCCTTTCCCTTTTCATTTTTTAACAAGAATAACTGACCCGTGTAATATTCTGAGCTACCTTGATACCTTTAATGAGAAGTCTATTCGATGAAAACAAATATCATAGGAATGATTAATTTACTTTGCTAAAACGTTAATCAAATACAAAAAAAACGCCAACTTCAGCAATAAGATACAAAATTACCCCGGTAAAAATGAGAAGGTTAAAAAAATCTCTTTTGGTCTCAAATATTGATATCTTCGATATATCTATTCAGATATTGATATTTGATCATATTTTGATTATGGGTTGGCGTAAATTATCCAGCATACAAAACACTTATCCAAAATACATGAAATAATGCGCTAGTCAGTTTCGGAACCTAAATAAGTAAAAGGAATAATTGCTAAGAATTGAAAAAAAGAGATCAATAGCCCCGAATTTCAAAATATATCAAAACTGTAGAATTCAATATACTAATCCTTGCACCTATGGAGATGCGATATAATCCTAATATAATCCTGAATTTCTTCCAAGAAGACGAAAATTTTGGAAGAAAAATATTCCCAGGTTTAGACGTAATCGTGCGCGAGCAACTATGCTGTTGCCAATCGCACGTAAGCTTAAGTTTCTCCGTAGTAAAAATAATAGATGACCCATTGTCTTTATCTCAGTTGTGCCGGAAAGTCATTCGACAAAATATGCGAAGGAATGACATAATGGCCACAATGGAGGGCCTGCAGCTCTCAAACCAGTTATTAGTGTATTTAATGTACTTAAATACACCTGAAAGGGAAGAAATAATATAATATTTGAACTCAGGTTTCTCAGCTCAAATGTTTCGTCATGGGAAAATTATCGACTTCTCGATATGCTTACATCTCCAAGTTCAAAGGCGGCCCTGCCGGATGATGCACCCATATTGAAATTAAAACCCAATATTATTGGAAGAAACTGTATATATAAATAATCTCTCTGAAACGAATAATAAAAGAACCCTCTAATATTACCTGAAGTGTTATGTTAATGTAAATTGATTACTATTGGTATTTAAAAAAAGTGCGTTATATGAATAAACCAGTAGTGCATTAATATTTATAAAACTATGAATTAGAGTGAATATCACAGGGTCTAAATACATTGTTAATATATTGCCAAAAAAGGGTAGTTTCTCGAAAATCACAACAGTAAGCCTATATGGAACTCATTATAAATCGAGCGCAAACTCGTTAAACTAGAGTACGGAACTTTAGGGAATCGAATTACGTTCGAATACACTAAATAGCCAGGTGCAAGTAGTTCAACTTCGACCTGAAGTTACCTTGTTTTCCATTGTTTTCCAAAGTATATATTCATTATTGGTTAATATGGAGCTTTAGATGACTCGAATTACGTCGAACGAATAAGTACCCGATGTATGAGAAAATACCGAATGTAAAGGTAGTTTGATCTCGACCTAGAGTGTACCATGATTATAACTAATCTTGAAAAAGTTAACTAGACAAAAGTCAATAGAAACTACCTTTCATTTCAGAACAATGGCCAAAGCAATTATCGATACAGAGTTCATAATTATAAAGCACGCAAAAGAAAATGTCATATACTCAGCGGCAATGATTATTGTGAGTAAATCAGGGGAAGAAGTCTTCGTGAAAAAATGGAACGTCAAGTATGACTTAAGGAAATATGACGTGGAATCCTATAAATTCGGTCTAGGTTTAGCAAACACACCCAAATATCAACCGCGAGAGGGAAAGTGGGAGTAAAATATAACGGCAGAAAGGGCAAGTACCTCCATTATATTCAACATGAGAAAAGAAAATTGCAAAAAAAAAAAGTTCGGTACTGGTACGTTAAAGGTCCAGGCCAGACAGATTTATTGCTTCTTGACAAATGTAGAAAACAAAAATTAGTTTACAAAATTGAGGGAAATTCAAACTGCGTAAAATACCAAGGTCAACACGACCCCCTCCAAGATATAAAATACTACAAACAATATCTATATAATCCAAAAACCGTAATATATAGGGAGAAAAGAAAAGAAATTATATTTAAAAGAATAAAAACTAATGAATCAAAATCAAAAGCAAACAAAAAATCAAGAAAACCGTCTCTATTGAAATAGATTTGGTATGACGTAAATCAAAGACAACCCACGCACCCCCTACGTTAAAAAAAATTTCTTGAACGAAATCAATTAAAATAACCATCCCTCCAGTCTAAGAATCAACCTTAAGTTTACCATAAGCACTCAACAAATTCTATGACCACGATTCTGTGTCTCACCTTGTTTCCTTCCCCGCATAAAAAAAAGAAAATCCCATATGATAGAAATCTAAATTCTCATTCGATTATCAATCTTAAGAAATCTTCCTATATTATGTTAAATGAAATATTAATTCCAGAAACAGCAAAAAGGATGTGGCTAACAAATTTCATGATAATCTTCGTTGCCCAATATATAGCCAAACACATCGTAAAGCAGGAAATAATCTTCAAACAAGAGAATTCGTTACTTGCAAGTCACAATACCTAGTAGATATTTATGAAACTGGATCCCAAACCGTTGGAAACCCTGTTTCAACAAGTCATCAGACTAGAGAAGAATACTAATGAATTGAAGGACTCTATATTCCAATTCTTAAAGTCGGACAAAAGCCTGCAGACAACGAAAGACATGCACCACAAGGAAAATACAGGAGATCTGCCCCCCATTATTCCTAAACTAAAATCGAAATTCCGAATAGATGACTTTAACAACAAAGAAAATACAGGAGATCTACCCCCCATTATTCCCAAACTAAAATCGAAATTCCTAATAGATGACTTTGACAAGAAAATGGCAGAGATTGATAAGGCTCTAGGAGCCAACAACAGAGAAAACAGAAGGAGAAGAGCATTAAGTAATGTGGACGATTCCAGAAGAGAGCATACTACGAGAAAATATACCACAAGTTATTTTTTGACAACTTACGAAAAAAATGAAATATATGAGGGAAACTACGTGATGCTAAATGAATTGCCAAGCATACTAACGTACCTGAAGTAACTGAGTGGAGAGCATAAGACGAGCACCGCTACTAATAAAATATCTTCAAAAGAAAAAAAGAAAAACATCGAAAAGCCACAAAGAAAGAAAAGTACCAGGACAACCATGCCCAAACTCAAGACAAGAACAGAGGAAGCACAGTCATCACTAACGGATGTCACAACCAATGCAAGTCCAGAGTTAATCAAATCCCATGAACTGTCCCAAGAAAAATTAATGACCATAACTCATTTGAAACCAACGACGTTCACAAAATGGTCATGGTCCACAGGACCAACATTTAAAAAGACCAACTCCTTCGGCAACATGTATATAAACTTAAGGGCAAGACTCCCAGTATTGCATACCTAAACCCAAACTGTATTAGTTCAAGGATACCGTTCGGATAACAAAAGAAAATTTACTGAAAGAAAAAAGAAAGAAAAATACGTACCCGAAAAATGCTGGACAATTGACGGCAAATACACTTGTAGCCAGACTGGCCATGGCCGACGAACCAGCCAAAAACTACGTTGAATCGTTACATGAGCTAAATGAGAAAAATGCCCTAAGAGTATCGATTCACCAATCCTTCTTAATATTGTATAGACAGAGACTGCAAGCACTATTTGAATTATTCAATACAGAAATACAAAAGTAAAAGCAAAGCACCACAAGAATCTTCAAAGTATTCTTTCGAAAAAGCAAATACCGCAGATCAGCTAGTCTAATACCAATCGTAGAGGAATTAGCCTCATGCTTATTCGGGTTTTCAACTGAAGAAGACCTGGATTCCCTAAGTGTAAACATAAGAAAACTAAACAAAACCATGAACTTAATCTTACACGTACCAAAAATATAAGTCAGTATATTTAATTATAAGAGAGGAGACATTGAGACGATCTCGAAGAAAATATCAAAGACAGTAAACATAATGAATTATTTAAAAAATGAAGTAGATCGTGTGATTTCCAATTCGAGCCTCACCATGGTATCAATAGACATAGTGACAATGTCATTACTTAATTTGGAAACTGATGTTAGCAAATTTGAATTCACATTATTCGCCCTTACTGGAGGAACCTTGTCATATGACCTCGTGGATCCTTAGAACCTAAAAAATATCCTAGATGAAATAAAAACACATCTAACGTTCGGTCTACATCTACCAACAGAGCCAGAAGTAGCAAACCTGTTCCACTATTACACCAAACTAAAGGTTCACATCACGGAAATAAACAAACAACTATTTGCAGTAGTAACAATTCCATTAATAAATCAACAATCCATATATGACTTGTATAAAATTTCTACGGTTCCAGCCAATACAGGCAAAACTAATTCGTTCATGACTATCACCCCCGAAGCGGAATACTTGCTAGTCGATCAAGATAGAAGGAAATACGCCTTAGCAAATCCACAGGACCTTGAGGAATGTGTAGCATTCAAAAACCTAGTATATCAACTAACCCTGCCTATTTATAAAGTAAAACCTGGATCCTGTATGTTAGATATATTTTTAAAAGAAACTCAACAATAAGAAATTCCCAATTCATGCAAAGCGCTAGTAGGCAGTACTAAACGAGAAATATTTATTCATCTTAGAAATGACCTGTGGCTATTTTATGTTCCAAAAGAAACAGTTGGGACTATCTCTTGTTATAATAACACAGAAAGAATCGATCCAAGCTACAGAACTGAACTACTATTTCAAGATGTGGGAACAATAACCATAAAGCAAGGGTGTGGGTTAGTAGCCAAAGAAACCACAGTACAAACACCACTGATAACCACGACCTCAAATATAATAAGCCCCAAGGTGATCATTTTCAAACCAGTCAATTTATCGCATACCATTCCTAATATAGAAAACGAAGAAGTAAAAGACACAATATGGTCAAAAATAGAGAAAGTCAAGGGAACCTTACCACTAACAAAAATAAGAGAAGCCTTAGATTCTCAAATTCCCCTATTTACTAATGAAGACCAAAGATTGACGTATGTAGAAAGTAGATACAGACTATTCTCAACAAATTTTTGGTGGAATATCCTCCTGACGGTAGGCTTCGTATTCATGATCTCTCTGACTATAAGGATGTTATTGACCCTGAATTACGGGAAAATCATGATAACACGTAGAAAAAGGGCAAAGACAGATCACATCGAGTCGAATGAGATGCAAAACCTAAACCCAAAACTCCCTGATAACCCTTAAGCCAAAAAAAGTAAGGGAGGACATGATCGAACGAATGAGAGTAGAGGTCCTCATTCGTGCCATGTCCAGTCCCAAATTTCTACTTATTGTTTGTGTAAACCCATGCAGCTGAAAAGACGTATTTCTTAAGCGGCATGGATGCGCGTAAACAGTAAGGACTTGAAAATTTATAGTAAATCGAGACCTCTCATAAAACCTTGTAGTCTACCTCAGATATCATTGTATAATAGAAAATTGAATGCCAAAGCAGATGAGTGCAGAGTAACATTTAAAAATGTATTGAATATTTAACATATGTCAAATGCACATATATACATGTATATATATAGAATCACCAAATATTGAAAATCTTATAGTGTTATTTTTAGTAAAGATAATCATTTTTCTTATGATTACCTAGATTTTATCGTAGTAACCTAGTATTGCTTCAATATGCATGTAAAAGCATGAAGATTGCTTTTATTCGTTTTATCTTTGAGTTTAACCGTACCCATATTAAATTGATATTATTAGTACGACTAATCACGACTATTATTTCAAACCATAGTCCCTTATAATATCGTATAAATTGTGTATTATTGCTATATATGTTTTAACCTATGTCATTATAAAGAGCATTTGATTCTGCCCAGATATTTATATTTCAGGAAGCAGAGTAATCAGTGCAAATTCACTATTGGTGTACCAGCATGCAACACGGATACAACCCAGTAGCATCTACTCTGATCATTCGTCAACCACCAATAAGTACTCACCAAAGAAACCCCTGAAGACAATTCTCTGATGACCATCCAAGTCACCCCAGCCTAGTACAAGGTAACACCACCCCCAAACAATATCGACAAACCAAGAACCCCATACATGGATACATACCTGAATTAATGATTACCTAGAGAACCACCCCGACCTAAGCATGTCACAAAACTGCATAAAATCCGTCGATAACTATCATTAAACGGCAAGGTCTCAAACATTAAATCCTAAGGACCAAGAATAACCCTGGAGTCAATCCCTCGAAGATTATATATCTTAAGCCCCAAATCAGAGACAATATGTTGAACCAAGATCCCAAGCTTAAGTTTTGACCCTATCCAATCATTATTAGATGTCACGAAACCAAACTATCCTCCATGAGAAGAAGAACCAATCATAATCAATTTTGCGGGAAATAAAAACTGTACGTGCAAACTTTCCCAAAATAAAGTGTTAGAGAAGAGACCAAACCAAGTTATTTTAGCCGAAATCCAAATGACTAAGCCCTCAATGATTGTGTACCATTAAAACAAGAATCAAAGACAATGTGTCAAACATAACACCTATATAAAGTTCTGTTCCGACCATAGTTACCCTGATATGGCATAACATAAGAGAAGGACTAACTGTGAGTAATTTAAGGGAAATACAGACTGTACGAGTATTAGATTTTACCGAGAATGAAAGTGCCCACGTAGATATACCAAGCCCAGCGATCAAGAAACCCATTTCATGTAATCAATTCTCTAAATGTCATGTGCCCAGGAAACAGTTCAACAAATCTATGACGTCAACCCCTAGTATTTGACATAGCCAACCACGCACGGACAATTTTGTGAAAGTAGTCATATGTATGAAAAACATAAACTCTTATCCTAAGGAATCAGTGCGAAAAAACCAAACACCGCGAAGAAAAGCCATAAACAATTATCCAACCCATTAATTAATTGAGTGGAAGCCCAAAGTAAGAGTGATAACGTAGGTGAGTATTATAGACACGTAGAATGATGAAGTAAGTGTGAAAATATTGTAACTTTAGTGAATATTGAGAAATTATTAAATTGTCAAACATTTTATTTGCAAATCATTTAATCCATATATATCAGTGCTTTTGAAGTCAGTTATTTATCGTATCATTAAAGCGTCAGGTGGAAGTATAGTCAAGTATTAGAAAAAGCAAACATGTACCATTTTAAGTGATAAAATAGTCGGAAAAGCGGATCTTAATTAGTTAAAACCATGTAGAATTATTAGCATATCAGGTGAAGGAACTTTAATATTAGGTGGAGGAATAATAATTATTATGTAGTCATATAACCTAATGTGTTAGTCAATAGAAACTCTTTGGCCCTTTCGCCAAATAGAGTGAGTAGGTGATGGACTTTAAAGTAATGTCGTCATATATATATAGTCTCATAAAGCAATCGGAAATATGAAAAAAAAAGATATACATTTTACCAAAGCAGAGTTAATTCAAGTAATAAGTACTAAGCTAAATTCTTTTAAAGAAAGATCAAAATTTGAAAGTGTAGAAAGAGTAGGGTAACAGAACGAAGTGGACATCACTAAGAACCGAAATGGTGATTTGTAATGGGATCAAGTTTCATAAACATCAAAATCTTGAGATTAAGATTAGCTCAGTGAGATAACATCACCCAAAATATAAACCTGAAAATTCAATTAACCTACAGATTGAGCAAGTATCAAACGGTCAAATTAAAATATTGAAACAAATTTATTTCATTCAAACATACAGTTTAACAATCTTTCCAATAGAAAATGTAATAAATAAATTCGACTCCGCGTCGCCAAAGTATGCACTAAATATCAGTCTGACCAAATCTTATATGACAGGCGAATAACAATGTAATTCAAATCTTAAGAGCTTGAAATTCCAAACTATCAAGAGATGGTAGAATTTATTATACAAAAAATTTTTCACTCGAAATACAAAATATTTTTGTGTAATCTGATTGGATTATTCTGAAAACTAAGTTTAGAACTATGTATCTCAACGTAACTAAACCGTATTGTACTTTAACAACTTTCACAGAAATAAATTGCAAGTATTCTGGAAACTAAGTGACACCTCACTAGCAAAAAAATTACAATGTAAAACTTTGTTTTGTTGGGGAAAATTCCAAAGTGATATCTTAAAAGTTATAAATCGTAATTAAACTCAAGTAGCCCTTTGGTATATCTCTATCCCATAGAAATATAGGACATACAGTTGAACCAATAGAATCAGTGCAAAGTACGTTTTAGTAATGTCTGAACGTAACCTCTGGCGAAATTGGAGAGAGTAGATAGTTAGGACTTAGCGATTTTTGCGCCAGTCTTGCGACAGTCTTTTGGAGTCGATTGTCAGTCTATTTTTGAATTTTATTTTAATATAGAAAAAGTCTTATTGAACGTTATTTTTATTGCCCCAGTCAACAACATTGTCTTAGTGTCTTTGACTGCGAAGTGTTTTTGATATTCCCGTCAAGCTTTATGTTAGTATTTCTCAAGATAGTTAGTCCTTGTGGCTCCAATCGCTCTTAAGGGAACCTGAAACCTTTCAATCTGATTTCGACTCAGTATGGCCATTAATACAAGCTCCCCATTTGAACCGCTAATTTAAGCTCCCCACAAACGAAATCTAGCCTCCACTCAGGTATGCGACTCGCGAAGCGTAAAAGAAGATTTTAACTGAAAATTACCCATATAACTCATTAACTGAACCCATCCTCTAAAAAGTAATGAATTAAATAGTAAGAACAAAACTTTTTCTTGAAACCCCCCCCCCTTAGAATGTTAAAGATGCAGTAAATTCTCTTTCTGAAGCGCTTAACAGTGCTACAGACACTGATATTCGGCTGAGGACCCCTCTCATTGTGGTATTATAAGACATGTGCCCGATGAGGTAACGCTGAACGATCTATGTTCAATAATTAAGAGTTGCACGAAAGCCGAGAGAATTCGACCAAGTCGCTCATACGAGCTTGTCTTTTAGAGAACGACAACGCGTTTGTAGTAAAAATTACAAACGCTTGTTTGTAGTGATTTTTTTTCGTTTCAAGCTTGATTTCGATATTCAATTTTAAGTTTCATTCGTTTTAAGATTTATTTATTTATTTATGTTAATATCTATTGTATGTTAGTTTGAGTTGATTGTTTATTTAATATCTGTTTGTTTTAAGTTTCATTTATACTTAATTTAATTTAATTTCTGTCCGTTTTGGGTTTCAATCATTCTTTAATCTTAATTTCTTGTCGTTTTCATTTTGTATTTTAACAGGTATTTGTTTCAGATGAGCTTAAGTTTAAAATGGCAATTACATTTCTTTTAAAAAACTTTTTTTCGGAAAGTTTTTAATTAATTTTTGTTCGTTTTTGATTGCAAAAAGTTACTAGTTTTAAAAATTACTTTTTTCAAAATCAAACTTAAAAAAAACAAATGTTCATCAAAGTATTAAAACTGATATCAAAGTAAGGACAATTTACAAGTAGCAATGAACTGCCCTATAACTCTGGACTATACGCGCTTCCGAATAGACGCGTATTGGTCTTTGCCAATGAGGTGTTTTCAGTGTCAAGAGTACGGTTACGCTGCTAAGGACTGTAAAACCGCTACTTGCTGTTCCCGTTGCAGTGGCAATCCTGCGAACAATAAAGATAAATCCTGCAATGCTGCAGTGAAGTGTGCTTTCTGTTAGCAGACAAACCATCTGTGCTACAGTGTTAGGTCCCCCGTAGCCAGAAAACTCATGATACAGCCAGGATCAACTTTAAGCTAAGAGTGTCTTCGTGGAATCTGAATGGCGGTGTAGTCAATAAACTCCCACCGATTCAAAGATGGATGTCTTGCAACGACGTTTGGTGTCTATAAGAACATATCCTTTCAGCCGACTCGTTTTCCCTGTTAAAACTGGATGACAAAACTCGGCTTTACGGGGTGCCAGTTAAGAATTTTGGCAGAGGAAAAACTTCCAGCGGACTGGTGATGCTAACCAGTTCTCAGCGTTCGGCATCAGTATTTGTCGAGACAGGTGTTTCCTTGGCATAAAACTTACTAGTTTTAAAAATTCCTTATTTCAAAATCAAACTTTAAAAAAAACAAAAGTTCATCAAAGTATTAAAACTGATATCAAAGTAACAATATTAAAGATAAAAATGGGTTTGTGTCAACCTCGGAGTTTTATCAACTGGTGTTTGAACTATTTTTAACGCAATGGCTATCTCAAAATTTCATCGGGTGGGTCTGGGGAAAAAAAGGTGTGGGCATCAAAGTTTTAAAACTGGAATCAAAGCAGCAATATCAAAATGAAAAATGGGTTTGTGTCAACCTCGGAGTTGTTATTATCTGATGTTTGAATTATTTTTAACAAAATGGCTATCTCAAAATGTTTATCGGATGGTTTTGGGAAAAAAAGGACCCGGGTGGGGGGCTAAGTGCCCTTTGATCCGTTTTGAAGCTTTAAAAGGGACCTAGAACTTTTTATTTTCAATCAGACGAGCCCGCTGTCTTAATATCTTATATTTGAAACAGTCTTCACACCACAGTCTCCTCAAATTGGTCACGGTGGTATTAATCAATAAGAATAATCCAACGGATTGTAAAGCTTGTTGGTCTAGTTGCCCTACGATCTTGTTTTACTCTTAAACAAGTCCCAGATCTGTTCTTGTACTGGATCATGAACTTTCTGCAGTTTTTACGAGTCCCACTTCCCGAAGAACCCTATTGGCCCCAGGACATGGCTTACAATGCTTGCCTCTTTGACCTTAGGGGGCTGTGTTGACAACAGAGTTTTTGTTATCTGACTTTTGAAGTATTTAAAAAAAATAGCAATCTCAAAAGTTATATCGGACGGGTTTGCGGAAAAAAGGGCCTGGCGGGGGATAGGAACCCTCGAATCTCTTTTGACTCTTAAAAACTGAAAACATTTTATTTCCAATAAAATGAGCCGTCTCTGAAGTTTGCACGAGCATCTCTTTCACAACAGCTGTATATGCCCCCAGGCATAATCTACAACGCTTACCCCGGGCCCTGAAGGAGGGTGTTCATCCCGGAGTTTTAGTTATATGATCTTCGAACCGTTTTGAGTAAAATGTCTTTCTCAAAAATCTTGTTGAAAGGGGTTGAGGAAAATAGGACGTGGAGAGTGGGGGGGCTAGTTTTCTCCGACCTCTTTTACCTCTTTAAAAGTGAATAAGACCTTTAAATTTCCAATCATATGATCCCTCTCCGAAGTTTATACGAGAATCCCTTCCATAAGAACTATATATGCCCCATAGCATTATTTGCAACGCCTGTCTCCGGGTCCTAGGGGGTTTTGTCGACCCCGGAGTTTTATTATATGACCTTTGAACTATTTCTTAAAAAATAGTTATTCAAAAGCTCTTATGGGACAGGTTTGAGGAAAAAAGAGCATGGGGAGGCTAGTTGCCCTCCGATATCTTTTGACTCTTTAAAAGTGAATTAGAACTTTCAATTTCAAAGAAAATGAGTCTTCTTTGAAGTTTATACGAGCATGCCGTCCATAAGAACCATATCGGCCCCTAGAGCAATACTTACAACGCCTGTTCTGGGTCGTGGGGGGCTGCTTCGACACAGGAGTTTTTCTTAGCTGACCTTTAACTGTTTTTAAAAAAATGGCCATAGTTACTTACTTGTACTTGTACTTTTTGCGGGACCAGACGTGGACGCCTCACCTGGCATCTATAAGACTAAATATGGTTGACTCCCATTTTTCGCGATCTTGTGCCAGCTCTTCAGCAAACCGGAGCCAGTAGTTCTCCCACTTTCTGCCTAATTTTTGAAATCCGCCAATGGGGTCGAGGTCGTTTTTGGCAGTTGTCCACCAATTCTGAAATTGACCGCCAGGTTGCCTGGCCATGCGTAGAGTTTTTGTTATATGATCTTTGAAGTATTTTTAACGAAATGACTACCTCAAATTTTTTTTCAGATGTGTTTGGGAGAAAAGGGCTTGGGGGGCTAGTTGCCCTCCGATCAAGGGCACTAGAACTCCCCATGATTGAGCTTCCTGTGAAGTTTATACGAAGTGCCCTTCTATATGAAATGCCTCTGAGAAAATATAAATGGAGTGTGGCGGGAGGCTAGCTACCTTCCCATCACTTTTGACTCTTAAACAGTGAATTACAAATTTCAATTTTCAATCAAATGAGCTCACTATGAAGTTTAAACAAGCATCCCTTCAATAACAACAATTTATACCCCCAGGGCATAACTTACAACGCCTACCCTAGGGCCCTGGGGGGCTATGTCAACACTGGAGTTTTTTTTATCTGAACTTTGAAGTATTTTTTACAAAATGTCTATCTCGAAATTTTCATCAGATGAGTTTGGAAAAAGAAGGCGTGGGGGGGGGGCTAGTTGCCCTCGGATCTCTTTTGAATATCAAAAAGTGAGCTTGAACT
Source organism: Artemia sp. Qi Xiang Cuo (assembly GCF_049724085.1). Classification (NCBI taxonomy): domain Eukaryota; kingdom Metazoa; phylum Arthropoda; class Branchiopoda; order Anostraca; family Artemiidae; genus Artemia; species Artemia sp. Qi Xiang Cuo. The sequence goes on from NW_028297431.1 coordinate 5,167,916, forward strand.
TTTCATGTCCAATCAAATAAGCCCACTCTGAAGTTTAGCGCTCTCTCCGCGGCCCGGGAAGCTGTTTCGACAAGGCAGTTTTTTTTTATTTGAGGTTTAAACTATTTTTAACAAAAATTCTTTCTAAAAATTTCATCTGATGCATTTAGGGTGTGGAAGGGGGAAGGGCTAGTTGCCCTCTGATCTCTTTTGACTCTTAAAAAGTAAACAAGAACTTTCAATTTCCAATCAAATCAGCCCTCTCCGAAGTCTATGCGAGCATCCATACCGTCAGAACTATATATGTCCCCCCAGAGGGACAGATAACGCCGGCCTCCGAGCCCTGGGGGTTTCATTACCATAGGAGCTTTGCTTATCTGACCTTTTAAGTATTAATAATAACCTTGCTATTTTAAAAATTTTATCCGATGGGCATGGAGAAAAAAAGTTTGTGCGAGTGGGGGGGGGCTAGTTACCTTTGGATGTCTTTTGACTCTTAAATAGTAAGCTAGAACTTTCAATTTCCAATCAAATGAGCCCTCTCTGAAGTTAAAATGAGAATCACTTTTATAAGAACCATATACGCTTCCAGGACAACACTTAGAACGCTATTGATTCGTTTGAATTGGATTCTGAAGCAAAAAACTTGGACAATCATAAGACTTATTTCAATAGTTCCTTGTGTAGTAAAAAATCCAGAATATTGAAAAGATGTAAAGAAACAAATACAGGGATAAAGCAATATATTTGTGGTGTATGTGACAAGAGCTTTTCTCATATGGGTGATTTGAAAAAGCATCGAACTGTACACACTGGGGAGAAACTATTTAAATGTAAGGTCTGTGAGAAAACTTTTTCTTGGTCAAGCAATTTGATTAGCCACCAAAGAATACACACGGGTGAAAAGCCATTTAAATGTGAGATATGTGAGAAAACTTTCTCTCAGTCAATCAGTTTGATTAAGCACAAAAGAGTTTACACGGGTGAAAAACCCTTTAAATGTGATGTCTGTGAGAAAACTTTTTCTCAGTCAAGCAGTTTGATTCAGCACCAAAGAGTACACACGGATGAAAAACCGATTAAATGTGATGTCTGTGAGAAAACTTTTTCTGTGTGAAGCAGTTTGATTAAGCACCAAAGAGTACATACTGGTGAGAAACCGTTTAAGTGTAATGTCTGTGAAAAAGCTTTTTCTGATTCAAGCCATTTGATTGAACACCATAGAGTACTTACTGATGAGAAACTGTTTCAGTGTGATATATGCAGGAGAGAATATTCTTCTAAATCAAATCTTAATAATCATAAAACAACCCATTCTCAAGGGGCAAAATTGACAGTGTTGTAATTGGCAAAATTGATCACAGAAAAATTGTGAATTTTACCGAAATTTGACAGACCGCCCTCAAATTGGCACCATTTTATATATTTATAATTAAAAATAATTTTAATTATTTTTAATTAAAGCCTAAGAGGTAATATCAAAATCCTAAGATCTATCTTAATATTGTTTTCTTTCAAAAGATATAAGATTTGAACACACTGATTAGCAAAAAATGAATAAATAAACAAGGCTATTCCTGATACCTTTTTTTATCTAACTTAGAAATTTATTTTTTCTTAAAAAAATCCTATCTTAGAAATAAAAAAAAATGAAATAATAGAAACTTCAAAACAGTAAATAGACTTAAATCCTTTTTTATTTGTTTTAGAATTTTATATAGACCTAACCCTTTCAAAGTTTTGATCAGCTTTCGTGATCAGGATTTATCTGAAATTATTTTTATTAGACTCATTTTTCTTTTTCTTATTATTGTTTCTGAATTTTCGGATTGTATATAAGAATTCTTTCTTTTGTCTTGTGTTCTGTATTATTTTTCTTCTTATCTTATATGTGGTATAATGGGTTTGGTTCAAGAAATGTTGAAAATACACATTGATGATGTGATCATTTTATAATATAATTGAAGCTACTGAAAAATATTTGAATTTTTTGAAAGTTTCATATCTTCATGCATCCTATAGCTTTTAAAATATGTGAATGTATTTTTACTTTCTTCTTTCCTTATAATCTAATTTACATTTGTTTCTATTTGTTATTCGTTATTTATTTAGCGTAATAAATTGAGATTAACTTCTCAGTAATCTGATTTTTTTTTTATTTTTTTTTTAGTGTTGACGACCCTAATTTTTCCATCGGGGTGAGGCTCAGAACAAGTGCAAGTCTGGATAAGCAATTTTTAACATAGTAGATACAAAGAGGTCCTTAGGAATGTTATATCTTTTTTTTTCAACTGGGATGGAGGGTTTAAAAACACAAGGATACCTTCAGGCCACCCTTGTCGGTGTGCAGTAATGTTGGAAATGAGATAAAAATAAGAGTTTGGAGATTTAGTTACTGACTGAAAGGGCAGTTAGTTGATGATCTTAAGGCAAACTGCCTTAAGGTCTCGCAAGATCATAGGTGATTGTTTGTAACTCCTGTTAATTTACTAATTTTTAGCTGTGCAAACAACCAGCGGATGTTAAACTATGGGCACCTGGGGCCTAAAGGCAAGCGAGTATATTTCATTATAGAGATTTCATACAGTCAATAGGTTTTATTAAAAGGTCACACATTCTATTTTTTCTATGAATTATTTTTAGGTGATTGTATTTTTCTTGGGGGGGGGAGGCTGAGGAAACTTCAAATTATTTGATTGGTGGGATGGAGCAAACATAATTTTTCTGGTCCTTATAAAAAGTTTGTGGTGAGATTTTTTTTTATTTCTATGCATTTCGTTTGCCAGGCTTCTTGGCAAGTAAATGAATGAAACTTTTTTTTTAGACGAGCTACCAGACTTGAAATCTTTACAAATCTAAGTTGTAATCTTACTTACGTGTTCTTCTAGTAATCATTGCGTGGCGTCTCCTCTTTTTTGTAACTACTTAAAAAAAAATTTCCACATAATAAGTTTCTCAAAGAAAAGTAGAGAGCTCCATTAAACCAAAAATGAGCAGGAGCACATGAGTAGGGTTGAGAACCCCATGCATTTTCAAAACCTAAACGTAATTTGCACTTTACAGGAAAAAAACTTCTTAAATGTTTTAATTTTTTTAATTTAAAAAATCAAAATTATTAAGACTAAGGAAGAAATATTAGCATATGTAAATTAAACTGCCAATCCACATTCACATTTTTCTTGAGAAGGGATGTGGGTTTTCAGTGCTACTCATATTAATTTCTGCTCGTTTTGAATTTGACTCGGTTATTTATTATAATTTCTGTTCTTTTTTAGTTTCTCTTATTTATTGATGGTGATTTGTGGTAATTTTAGGCTTGGAAGATTATTTGACTTTATTTCTGCTAATTTTTGGTTTAATGGAGCTCTCTTTTTCTTTTAAAAACTCATTTTGTAGAAGAAGTTTTAATACTTTGTATCTTTCCGGTTTATTCTTCTAGAAAATTCATAGTTTGGCTTGCTATTTGTATGTCGGAGAAATTTTTTTCAATAATTCTCTACAACATACACCCTTTTGAAAATCTGGACACAAACAGCATTGTTAAATTTAGTTTTATACCTCCTCAAGCTGCCCTAAGAAAAAGAACTTAAGGCAATTCCTAGAAAATTGTATCCATGCTTCTGAACACCTGGATGCACTTATGCTCTCTTGAGTTAGTTTAGTTGTAAGGGCAGCAGTAGTAATAGTAATAGTCCAGAAAGATTCAAGTTAATGCCCTCAGTTGTTCTTAGGACATTACTGAGATATATCAGTAATATCAACTAGCATACACACTGCAGTTTTAACAGCAACATTTAGTTTTAAAGCATAATGGGCAAATTTCATAGCTGTAGGGAGGACGGGGTTGACACCTAATATCTCTAGAGACATAGTTACTAGACCGTTCAACTATGTTGAACAAAATTGCCATCTCAAAATATGATCGGATATGTTTTGAAAATTATCTTCCCCTTTGTGAATTCTCTGATAAATACAAAACCCCTATTCAAAACCCCTATGATTTCTAAAAGCCAGAATATAATTTGTACTTTACTGAAAAAATCTTTTAAATGTTTTCACTTTTATAACTTTAAGAAATCAAAAGTTAATTAAGATTATTAGGAATAAATGTCAGCATATATATATATATTAAACTGACAATCCATATTTTTTTCAGTAAATTCGTTTGAATTTTTCAAACGAATTTTCAAGACCATGTTAAGCCCAAGGACATGGTTGCTGATTTTATAAGAGCCATCCGGACTTGTGACGAAAAGAGAGTAGTCCTCCCCAAGTTTGTAATCTATGAGCCTGACGAGCTACCCATGCTTTCAGGGTAGGTTACACACTGACTCGCCAGGTCAGTGAGCTTCATTTTACTGTGGAAATCTAATTGACCACCTGAGCTTCTTCAGATCGGCATGAAATAAGGCTAGCGTGACTGTGAGTACAAATACAACAAACTCAGATACAGCAAAACCTTCTTACGCTGTGATTCTCAAACAACCTCCGAAAGGAATCAAAAAGCTCGACAGTCGCAAGGAGTATCTTGAGGGCATTGCTGATGATTGCCGCACCCACATGGTGAGCCTGAGGCCTCTTAGCAAAGAGTGGCGCGTGATACTTGATGTCAAAGATGCAGCAAAGTCTCTTGCTGAAGCGCTTAACAGTGCTACAGACACTGATGCTCTTCTGAAGACCCCTGCTCATTGTAGTATTATAAGACATGTGCCCGATGAGGTAACGCTGAACGATCTATGTTCGATAATTAAGAATTGCACGAAAGCCGAGAGAATTCGATAAAGTCGCTCATACAAGCTTGTCTTTGAAAGTAAGACAACGTGTTTGTAGTAAAAATTAGAAACGCTTGTTTGTAGTGATTTTTGTTCGTTTCAAACTTTACTTCGATATTCAATTTTAAGTTTCACTCGTTTTAAGATTTATTTATTCATTTATATTAATATATATTGTCTGTTAGTTTGCATTGATTATTTATTTAATATAAGTTTGTTTTAAGTTTCATTTATACTTAATTTAATTTAATTTCTGTCCGTTTTGGGTTTCAATCATTCTTTAATCGTAATTTCTGGTCGTTTTCATTTTGAATTTTAACAGGTATTTGTATAAGCTGAGCTTAAGTTGAAAATGGCATTTAATTTTATTTGAAAAAATTATTTTTCGGAAATTTTTTTTAATTAATTTTTGGTCATTTTTGATTGCAAAAAGTTTCTAGTTTTTAAAAATTCCTTATTTAAAATCAAACTTAAAGAAAAACAAATGTTCATCAAAGTATTAAAACTGATATCAAAGAAAGGACAAATTACAAGTAGCAATGAACAGCCCTATAACTCTGGACCATACGCGCTTCTGAATAGACGCGTATTGGTCTTTGCCAATGAGGTGTTTTCAGTGTCAAGAGTACGGTTACGCTGCTAAGGACTGTAAAAACGCTACTTGCTGTTCCCGTTGCAGTGGCAGTCATGCGAACAATAAATATAAACCCTGCAATGCTGCAGTGAAGTGTGCTTTCTGTTAGCAGACAAACCATCTTTGCTGCAGTGTTAAGTGCCCTGTAGCCAGAAAACTCATGATAAAGCCAGGATCAACTTTAAGCTTAGAGTGTCTTCGTGGAATCTGAATGGAGGTGTAGTCAATAAAATCCCACTAATTGAAATCTGGATGTCTTGCAACGACGTTTGGTGTCTATAAGAAAATATCCTTTCAGCCGAATCGCTTTCCCTGTTAAAACTGAATGACAAAACTTGGCTTTACGGGGTGCCAGTTAAGAATTTTGGCAGAGGAAGAACTTCCAGCGGACTGGTGATACTAATCAGTTCTCACCTTTCGGCATCAGTATTTGTCGAGAACAAGTGTTTCCTTAGCATAAAACTTACTAGTTTTAAAAATTCCTCATTTCAAAATAAAACTTTAAAAAAAACACTATATCTCTGGGACATGAATCTATCTCAGACGAATCTACAATATGCTGATGATCTGGTGCTATGGTCATCTGGCTACACCTTTGAGATAGCACAGTCAAATCTGCAAAAGTCGATTTTCCGGTTTAAAAAATTCTTTCAACATTCAGATTTACACATTGCACCCACCAAGTCAAAAATAATTCAATTTCACCGAAAGCGAAACCATTTTAACGCAAGAGTAACTCTAAATAAAACAATAATTCCAGAAGATAGTCATATTAATTACCTAGGTCTCATGCTTGACCAAAAACTTAATTTCCACCTCCACATTTCAAACACAATAAAAAAATGCTATAGAAAAACAAATATACTAAAAAAAACTTCTTTCCACACCCTTGGGATGTAAGGAGAAAACCTTACTCAAGTTTTATAAATCACATATAAGACCCCATATTGACTATGGGCTCATCGTCTATGGTGCATGTGCAAAGACCCAGATGGGAAAAATTGAAACAACACAAAATGATATAATACGTCTCATATTTGGTCTTAGGAAACCCACAAGCACCAAGTTTCTGCTTATGGAGAGTGGATTAACAACAATAAGGGAGAGACGTAGCTTTCTCTTGACAAAACATTTTACAAAAATTGAATCAAATAGCTCACACACATTACATAATTGGTTAAGAAATCCATCCATGTATAGAGGCATTGCAGACGAGTATACCAATATTCAGAAGCAATTCCCCATACCAGCAGAGTCTATTGCACCCACTTTCCCCCAATCCCCCCATGGAATTGGTCAAGTCCCATAATAAATAATGAATTCTCAAAGTGGAATAAAGATTTAACCCCCATTGCTGTTGTCCAGAAAAAATTTGAAGAACTTAATACAATTACCTATAAAAATCACGTCCACATATTTGTTGCTGGGTCACAAACGAATCAGAAGGCTGTAAGTGGTGTTTTCCTTACTCACCTGAAAATTGCAATGGGCGAGAGAATATGCAATAATTTATCTATAGTGTCTGCTGAGTTAAATGCCATAATCATGGCATTAGAACACCTTAAGGAAAACCAACCTTTGATTGCAAATTCACAACAAGTCAACTTTGACCCCTCCCCCCTCCCTCCAGGATTTTGACAAAAATATGCCTTTGTGCTCAATCCCAATTTATGAGGTTTCAAAGATGCACAAACATATTTTTTACATTATGAAAAAAGTTTACTCAAATAACAAGAATTGAATTTTCAGAACTAAAACCAGGAAAAAAATAACTTATAACTGAAAATTAAGGTAAAATGTTGTTTTGTCATACTTTAAATTGGTCTAGACCTGTCAAGAAAGCAAATTTCTAAGACTTATAAATCAGACGAGGGTTAACATGGAAGCTTGGGAATACCTTCCATGAGTATGTTTTTGGCCCTAGATTCATTACTGAAAATTTCATTTTCCTAACATTACCCCTTTCCCATATAGCAAAAAGTAGCCAAACTATGACTTTACCTGTCATAGTAAGGAACCAAATGGTGCTCTCTTCTGGTACTAAAAGGTTTCTTAAAGAGTATTAGAAACTGTAGGGTGGTAACAAACGCTATAAAATATTTTGCCTACCTATTATTAATAAAGGCCCCTGTGCTGTTTTTGAGGGTTTTTATCATGTTAATATTTAAATTCTTTTTGCAACTACTTTTATATCAATTGTCACTAAATCAGCTAGTAGCAGCTAATTATGTACTTTAGAAAATACATTGTTTTTATGACCAAAGTATAAAAGGCCATATTAATTTTTTTGTATTTTTCTTAATCATTAAAACAAAAATAAATTCTTTAATAAAAATAATTCTCTAAACACTTGACTCAAGACAGGGTTTGCAGCTAAACTGTCATGCATTTTCCTTGGTCCTAGTTTGGGCTTTGAATATGATTGAGGAAGTTTTGCTTTTTCAAGGTAATAAATGCCTGTATTATGCAGTTTTGTCATGTATGCATTACTTTAACAAAATTCAAGGCAACAAAAAAGACATAAAAAAAAAAACATTTTCAGAAAGTTGTGAAAAAGTGGGGAATACATACCAGTTTGAAAATACACCAAACTCATCAAAAATAAATACCAGTCAATGCCCAACAATCTAGATGGTTTGTGGAAAGAATTTAAAACAGGAGTGCCATTTCCAAGTGTTGTTTATAGTATTATATGTTTTTTAGCTGACATTAATGTATTTCAGAGATACTATTATGGATGTCCGTCAAATTCCAAACATGGCTGAGCCTAGCACCATTCCTGAGACTTCTGTTGTTAAGAATGGTAAGTTATCCAATAAAATTTGTGTAAAAAAAAGAAAAGAAGCTGCTCTTCTATAGTAAATAATTGCTTCTTTTTCTTTTTACTTCTAAGGTTCTCTTCAGTGAAAATAACAAAATGAAACAACATGCAATTGCATAAGATAAGATATCTATTTCAAAAAAATCGCTATCACAAGCCCACAAAGGGCCAAATTCGGACTTTGGAGTCGACAACAAATAAATGGTTACACTAAAAATGCAAAGAACAACTACGAAATAGAGAAAACCATAATGAACATCATTTAAAAGTCAATAATTAAAACTGTAAAAAATCAATTAAAAAATTAAAAAAACAAAAATTGGTCAAACTAAACTTAGAGCAAGACATAAATCAATTAAAAACTGGTCAAACTAAACTTAGAACGAGACATAAATGCATTTATATTAAAAGGGATACTAAGAAAGTGTCAGCAATTAAACTACAGTAAATCAATAAAAGAGTTAGAAACAATAAAAACTGGTCAAGAAAGGGGGGGGGGGCAACCAAAATAGCGCAAGAACCAGGGCAGTACCATCAGCTAATAAACAAAAAAGAGGGAAAAAAAGAAACTATTGAGACATTTTATTCATTTTCTCTGTAATGAAGGGGATAAAAGTTCTTTCGTATCTGGAATTAATGCAGCAAATGGGGGACAAAGCAGGGATGGGCTCAGAAAAAGGTCGAGGCGGCCGTATTCTAGATGGGGAGTGACGTTTGGGGAAAATACTTGCTGTCTGAGGGTTTGTTATGGCATTTTTTGCAAAACGGAGGCACAAAAAAACGCTCCTTTGCTCCAGGGTTTTCAGACTAGCTTTTTTTAGGAGCAGAGAGTAAGGCACCTTGCCTTCTCTGAAAATTGTTCGCAAGGCCCTTTTTTGAATTGATTCGATTTTTTCCGATTCTTCGCGAGAGATACCAGGGTGCCAAACTGGACAAGCATATTCTAGATGCGGACGGACAAACGACGTTTAAATTCTTAAGGAGTGGGAAGGGGGGACGCTGAATTTATTTTGGAGCTTAAGGAGGGCGATAGACACATTAGCTCTATGGATGATGTCACTAACGTGGATATCCCACTTTAAATTTGAAGAAATTGTGACGCCAAGTAGTTTAATGAGGAAACAGAAATTTCAGGAGGGATAGGATTAAGAAAGTAGGGCGAGGTTTTGAGGAAACAAAAGGCCATTATCATGGACTTAGAGGGGTTTACTGTCATATCTAAGTCTAAGGCCTCGTCTCCAATTTCATTGAGGATACTCATAGGGTCACTTATTAAATTTCTGAAGCAAGTTTCAACAACCGTTAGGTCATCAAAAAATTTCCATCGGTCAGGAAATTTCTTTCCGAGGCTGTTGATCATTACTGAAAAAAGGAGGGGACCTAGGAGAGTACCTTGGGGTATGCCGTTGTGGACAGGGAGAGGATTTGAATAATGATTTTGGTATTTGACAACTTGCGATCTATTTGTTAAGAAGGAGGCAACTAATTTCACCAGTAAGGGATCAATATTGAACTCGTTGACAAGTTTCTCAATTAAAATATTGTGGTTAACAAGGTCAAATGCTTTCTGAAGGTCGATGGAAATTAAATTTAGCCAGGAATTAGGCTTTTCAAGGATTTTCCCGATGTGATCAATAAGAGAAGCGAGGTAATGGGAAGTAGAGGTGGATTTTAGATCCCCAAATAGTTTCAAGTCAGTAAGAGGTAGGATTTTTTCCTTTAGCCAATCTGCAAGTAATCCTTCATAAAGTTTCGAGAAAATAGGAGTAAGAGTAATAGACCGGACGCCTTCAAAACCAGGCTTTCCGTTTTTTTTTTCAAGGGGGTTATGAAACCCTGTTTCCAAATTGTAAGAATTTCCCCAGACTCGGTAATCTTGTTAAACAGGAAAGACAAGGGCTTAGACAAGAAATCACCTAAGGCACTGATAAGAGGAAAGGGGATATCCAAAGGACAAATACTTGTCTTTCTTATTTTTTGAATTCGTCTTTCTATCTCAGACGGAGATATAGTGTGTAAAGAAGGGGAAAGGGCTATTGATGGTAATTGTTCAGACAGTGGTGGAAGGCTCTGGACAATGGACGTAAGGAATCTATTGAGTATTTTGGCAATAATATCAGGGGACTCGGGTAGATTGAAGTTAAGCTGTTCAAGCCTCCTGCCAAACAGCTTTTTAACCTCAGAATACCAGTTTTTTGGTTTATTAGTAAACAATACTTTGACCTTATTTTTGTAGTACGATCGTGCCAATTTGCGAAATTTTCTTTTAATTGATTTTCTTAGTTTATTGGCTTCATCTGGTTTACCATTTTTGAAAAGCTTCAATTTGGTTCTAATTAGTGTTTTTATAGTTTGGTTAATAAAGGGTTTCTCACTGGAGCAATTTTTAAATTTTTTTCCGGGAAGCAAATTTGATATTTGTAAATTAGCTTTTTGATATTTGTCAATTAGCTTTTTGTGGAACAACGCCATTTTCTCATCAATATTATTTCAACTCTAAATATCCTACCAATCTTTACCGTTCAATCAAATACCAAAAGAAAGAGGACAAGAATTTTGAAGAGAACAATAACTGCCATGAGTTATTGAGAAAAAATGCTTGACATTGGAGGAGGGGGATGAAAGAATCGAGAGATGACAACTCCTACCTCATGGAAGGAAAGCTGAGGGACGGTTGTAAAAAATATACATATTAGTTAAAATAACACCAAGAGAGGTATTTCCCCAAGTCGTTGGTATTTTAGCAATCTGCTTAACTTTAAGTGAGGAGCAAAATGAATCCATTTTAAGGTTGTTTGCATCGCCAACTAAAAAAAGACCAGCATTTGGGTATTTATAAATAACAAAACTCAGCACTTGTCTGTAATTGCTGGATGAATTTACGTTTTGACTCGATATTTTGATTTGGGGAGTAATAGAAAACGGCTATTGCAATAATATTAAATGGACGAGGGAGAACTTTTGGTCTAATACTTAGCCAGAGGATTTCATCGTACTCGGATAAACTAGGGACTCGAATAACCTTTGGGTAAAGGTTACTCTTAGTAAAGAACAAAACTCCCCCACCTTTTTTTCCAAGTGGGTGGTCTAAAGGACGGAGTTTAATAAACTGAATAATTTGTCAGGCGCAGAGACCCTGGGTCGTGGGACTGTACTTCTGTAATAGCTATAATATCGATTAGATTTGTTTCTGAAAGCACCTCGAGTTCAGTAAGCTTTTCAAAATTATGACTTTCGGCATTAATAACTAAATATCTTAGAAAAACAATCCGATTGGGGACTTTCGACAGGGATACTTGGTGTGTTTTAAAATTTCCTGGGCGAGGATTCAATTTAATATTATGATGCTGCGGAGAAGTAGGGTAAGAGGGGGATTTACCTTGGGGATTTGGTGGTGGAGGGGAGGGCGAGGATACAGTCGAAGCATGATGAGGAAGGTGCGACTTGTTTTCAGTTGTTGGGAAGTGCGAACAATTAGGATTTAATACAAGACAATTATTAAATGCAAAAGGTCTCAGACCTGAGTCACCCTGGTAGGGTGGGCACGAGGGATTAAACGCATGGGTCAGAGGCGGGAAAATATGGGAGGGAAATAAGACGGTGGTATTTTCATGGGGTTCAACTTGGGAGGGGTTAACACTCGAAGCTTCAAAAAGAGCTCATTCGACTGGAAATTGAGAGGACTAGTGCCTTTTTATTATTCGAAAGCGATCAGAGGGCAAATACCCCCCCCCCCCATGTCCATCCTTTCCCGAAACACTTCCAATAGAAAATTTGAGATAGCCATTTTGTTTAACCTATTAAAAAAGTTAATTCGTAAAATAGCTAATTTGATTTGAAATTGAAGGGCTAGAGCCCTTTTTAAAATTCCAAAGTTTGCAGAGAGCAACTAACCCTCTCCCACGCCCACCCTTTCCCTAAACACGTTCAATAAATATTTTTGTACATGACATTTCTCACACATAATTGAAAGGTCCATAAATTATGTCTTTGAGGATCACACCCCCCCCTAGTAGCCCTCAGGGCAAGGGCTATAAATTACGCCTTGGGGGAAGATAAGGTTTATATAGAAATATTGATTCTAGAAACTTCAAAAAAGGCTCATTCGATTGGAAATAGAAAGGGCTAGTGCCCTTTTTAATAGTTAAAAGTGATTGAAGGGAAACTAACCCCCCACTCATGCCCACCATTTCCCCGAACACATTCAATCAAAACTTATGATATCCATTTTGTTCAGCGTAGTTGAAAGGTCCAGAAGTTATGTCTTTGAGGATGACCACCCCCCCCCCACAACCCCCAGGGCAAAGGTTGTAATTTATATCCTGGGGGCATATGAGGTTTTTATAGAAAGCATTGTCGTAAAAACTTCAAAAAAGACTCATTCAATTGGGAATTCAGAGGGCTAGTGCCCTTATTAATTGTCAAAAGCAATCGGATGGCGAATGCCCCCCTCCCCCCGCGCCCATCATTTCCCCAAACAATTCCGACCAACATTTTGATAGAGCCATTTTTTGAACGTCGTAGAAGGGTCTGGAAATTATGTTTTTGAGTATGAACCCCCCCCCCCCCAACTACAGCCCTCAGGGCTAAGCTTGTAATTTATGCCCTGGGGGCATATAAGGTTTTTTATAGAAAGCGTAGTTAGAAAAATTTGAAAAAGGGCTCATTCGATTGGAAATTGAGAGAACTATTGCCCTTTTTAACAGTCGAAATAATCGGAGGAAGAATCACCCCCACCCCCACGCCCATCATTTCCCCAAACCTTTCCAATCGACATTTTGATATGGCTATTTTGTTCAACGTAGTTGAAAAGTCTGGAAATTATGTCTTTGAGGATAACAAATCCCCCTGGCCCTCAGATAAGAGTTGTAAGTTATGCCCTGGGGGCATATAAGGTTTTTATAGAAAGCATGGTCTTATAAACTTCGAAGGGGGCTCATTGGATTGGTAATCAGACACTCTAGTGCTCTTTTTAAGAGTCTAAGTGATCGTAGGGCAGCTACCCCCCCCCCCCACACACACGTCGTATTGTCCCAAAATGTACCTAAAAGACATTTTGAGATTTTGAAGTCCCCACCAAAATCGTTGCCCAGTGTTCAAAGAAACTGTCTACACCACTTTCTGCAGTTTTCAATCAGTGCCTTGTTGAAGGAACCTTCCCCAAAAAGAGATTGGAATTTATTTTCTAGAAAATGAAACAAGGAAAGGAGTTACATTCAGGATATCTCACTGTGGACCAAGAACCACAAGACAAAAGGAAAAAACGAAGAAGAATTTACTCTAATATCCCAAAGGCCGAAAACAGTTCATTTGCAGTAAAAAATATGGTCTGAGGCTTTCATAAGTTGGCATTAGATTTAAAGGTTTGGATCCAAAGATCATCGTTTATGTTTCAGTAGAGGTCATTGTTTCACGGGGATGGCCAGCTAAATCAACGCCCAACCAATTTTTTTTTTTTACTCGATTATAGGCTGGGGATTCAGTCCCTAACTGGTGGGCCAGAGCCCAACAGGCTATCCGCCCAAAAGGCCCTGGTTAATCCAAATATTAAAGATTATATTGGTTTAACATTTCTGTCCAAAAGTTATGAGCCTGAGAGAATTTGTGAAACTTCAGAAAAAGGAGTAAGACACCCCAAGAAAGAAAGCGATTTTAATAGAAATTTCACCATAAAATTTAGCATATTTAAGAACCGTGATGACTAGGGGTTTAAACTACAGTAGAATGTGGCATCTGCTTAGACATCGTTGAACAGATAAAAGCTTTAGATGACAAAATTATGTCAGCATTCTGTGGCCATGTTTTCTGTGACCAATGTCTTTCAGTCGTAAATAGGAGGAGGTTCAGAACTTGTCCCACCCCTTCCTTTCAAGATTTCTACTGGCATATTTTTAACTTGTTTTTTCATATAATCCATCGATCTGTGCGTACACACTCATGGGAATAGTTTGACCATGAATACATTTTTTGAGCTTGTTTCCTCGAAAGGTTTCAATTACCTTGCTTTTAGCCCTTTTTATTCCAACCAGAGACATTCGCAGGAGCCCCTTCCTCCAGATTAAGAGCATCGTATTTTCACGATTTCACAATAATTTCCTGTTCTTCCTAGATAATCTACCTGTTTTTGCCTAATTTCTAATTCTATCCCCTCCCCAACAACAAGTTTTACCTCTTGAAAAAATTCATAATGAAATGTCTGGTTATCCTAGAATATAGGTTATCCTAGAATATAGTGGGAGGACTCATTCGAACGGAAATTAAAAGTTTTAGTGCCCTTTTCAAGTGACAAGTGAAAAATATAAAAATGGAGGGCAACTAGGCCCCCTCCAACGCTCATTTTTCTCCAAAGTCACCCGATCAAAATTTTGAGACAGGCACTTTGTTCAGCATGGTCGAAATATTTACATCTAGTATTGGTTATTGGGAAGTATACGGACGTTTTCAGGAGGGATTTTTTCTTATAGGGGGGGCGTCGGGGGTTATGTGGGAGGATCTCTCCATGGAAGAATTTTTCATGGGGAAAGGGAGATTGCTATGAAGGGGGTGCCAGATTTCCCAGTATCATCTAAAAAACGATCAGAAATTATTACGTATATGATTGGGTTCGCCACCTAGTCAATACCTCGCTCTTTAAACCAAAGATTTTTTTTATGCTGTCATAAGAGCTATTTATTCTAATTAACGCCCTTTGTGATCAAGGGGTCATTTTTAAAGATTTGGAACAAAATTTGAACTTTCGCGTAAAGAGCGAGGTATTGATTAGGGAGGGAGCGAACTCCCTAATATATATATTAAAAATATTTGAATATAGAAGTTCGTTACGTAAGTTAATTAATAAGTTACATATATTTATTACTAATAAAAACGTTCGTAAATAAAATTAAACAACTTTCGAGAAAGCCATTTAACTAAATAAAAGTAAAATTAATATGAAATTTTTTTTTAATTATTCATGTACGGTGAGCCAAGATCAAAACCTGAATTAATTCAAGAACGATCAGAAATTAAATAAAAAAAATAAGTTTTTTTTAACTGAAAGTAAGGAGTGACATTAAAACTTAAAACGAACAGAAATTATTCCGTATATGAAAGGGGCTGTCCCCTCAACGCCTCGCTCTTTACGCTAAAGTTTTTATTGTTTTCAATAATAGAGTTGTGAAAAAGTCAAACTTTAGCGTAAAGCGCGAGGCGTTGAGGAGGGGACAGCCCCTTTCATATACGGAGTAATTTCTGTTCGTTTTAAGTTTTAATGTCGCTCCTTACTTTCAGTTAAAAAAAAACTTTTTTTATTTAATATTTTACGGAGCTAAAAAAAAAATTGTTTTCATGGGACCTACAAAGAAATTTCTGAGCGTGTAACGATTTCAAAAACACTAAGGGGCGTCTTGAGGCGGTACCAGGAATGTTAGTATTAGCCGCGAAATCAAACAGTTCGTAAAAAACTATATAACCGACTCGGCCCAAAAGCAACCAAAACTGTAAAAGCAGAATTTCGAAAACAAAGGATACATAAAAGGAATTGTCATTTTTTATACTGGTTCCAAATATATATGATATTTGTTTAGTTTAAAGTTGTCCATCAAAAGCTACGAACACTGAAACAATTGTCTGATTTTCAAAAAAAAGGGAAAACACACCCAAAAAGTCAAGTGATCTTAATGAAAATCACACCATCAGATGCAGCATATCAGGGAACCCTACTGTAAAGGTTTCAAGCTCCTATTTAAAAAATATAAGTTTTTCTATTTTTGTCAGAAGAAAGATCACAGATGCGTTTTTTATTTTATTTTTGTTTTCTCAAGGATGATTATATCGAACCAATGGCCCTAGCAGTTCGAAAGAGGGCTCATTTGAACGAAAATCAGAAGTTCTAGTACCCTTTTTCAATGACCATAAAGATGGAAGGGCAACCAGACCACTTCCCACACCGCGTTTTCCACCAAAGAGATGACGCGAGTCTCTTTTCTCAGTCCTTTGAGAAAAAACTGTAAGATGCGTAATTTATCCGTTGTTCTAAAAAAGAATTAGTGGTTGTGAAATTTACGAAAATTTCTGGAAAGAAATTTCTACAAGGGAGATTTTCAAAGAAATTTTAGACGAAGGAGAGATTTTCTGGCAGGATTTTCAGATTTAATTTCATCAAACATTCAGAAATTAAATTAAAACTTTTTTTTTATCTGAAAGTAAAGGAGCAACGTTAATCCTTAAAATGAGTATAAATTATCCCGTACATTAGGGGGGTTGCTCCCTCCTCAATCCCTCGCTCTTTACGCAAAGTTTGACTTTTTGTCACATTTCTTCAAGAAAGACTGCTCAAACGCAAGGGTCTTTGAATTTCAATGAAAAGTATTTTTAAAGAACCTTAAGACTTTGCCGTAAAGAGCAAGAAATTTAGCAGCCCCCCTCACATACGGAATAATTTCTGTTCGTTTTAAGTTTTAATATTGTTCCTCACTTTCAGTCGAAAAAACTTTTTTTTTAAAATTCAGTAATTGTCCAGTAATTGTTCAATAATGCTACCCCAGACGAGGACGACCTGGTTTCCGTTTAGCCCTAGACGGATGACCGAAAAGGACAATCTTCGGCAATCTCTCATCCTTCATCCGCACAACGTGCCCTAGCCACCTCAACCTTTCTTTCATTATAGCCCTGGAAAGCGGTATTGAACCACATTTTTCGTACAGCCTACTGTTTGAAATACGGTCAGTCAGCCGGGTACCAAGAACAATCCGTAGGCAATTTCCAGGCACTAGCAGGCCTCAGCGTTTTATTGATCGGATACTTCTCCTCAATGACTAAGAGTGACTTCACCAAGAATCGCGAAAGTTTTTCATACTTCAGGGACAAGGGATTACATATCTGTCCATACAAGAGCTTAATATTTACAATTTTAGACATAACGACATAAATAGTGATTGATTTAATATTTTAGGGCAAAGTAATGCAGCATAAATAATTCATTTTAAAACTAACAACATCGGTTGAGAGTCAGGAGGTAGAGAAAAAAAACCATTCAAAGATTGCGAAAAAAGGGGAAAGACCCCCTAAAAGTTATAGAAACTTAATGAAAATCAGATCATCATATTCAGCGTATCAGAGAACCCTACTGCAGAGGTTTCTAGCTCCTATCTACAAAAATGTGGAATTTTGCATTTTTTGCCAGAAGAAAGATCACAGATGCCTGTTTATCTATTTTTTTTTCCAGGGGTGATCGTTTCGACCCAGTGGTCCTAGAATATCGTGGTAGGACTCACTGGAACGGAAATTAAAAGTTCCAGTGCCCTTTTTAAGTGATCAAAAAAATGAAGGGCATCTAGGCCCTCTCCCGCGCTCATTTTTTTTATCAAAGTCACCGGATCAAAACTTTGAAATAAAGTGCGAGGCGTAGAGGAGGGGACAGCCCATTTCATATACGGAATAATTTCTGTTCGTTTTAAGTTTTAAAGTAGTTACATACATTCAGTTAAAAAAAATTGTTTTTTTTTATTTAATCTAAATCTAACACGATCAGAAATAAAGTAATTTAAAAATTCAGACCAAACACGAACAGAAAGTTTTTATCAATGACTACATTAAACTTAAAACGAATAGAAATTAAAATCAAAACATCTAACATAAACACTACAGATACTATTAAAGATGAATAAATGAATATTAAAAAAAGAAACTGAGAATAAGATGAATAATCAAGTCAAATTTTTAACGGAAAAAAATAACCGCAAAAAGGTCGAGTAGCACCACCGTCCCCTAAACATTTTTGAAGGCCAGGGCGACATTTTTGCTTTACTGAAAACGATTTGTATTTTAAGCGGTGTGTTTTTGTTTCTTATAATATTAACAACAGCCTAAAAACAAAAATAACAGCACAAGGTTAACCAAGGTGCACAAACAAGAATGGTGCTACACTTATTGGTTTGAATTTATTACGACCTCGGCTCGACCCTTGACACAATTTGGACCTTTCTGACCATGGTGAGTTGAGAATAGCCACCTGGAATGTTTTAACCATGAATTAGTCGGTATCCAATGGAACTTCTAGGGCTGGAGAAGTTAAGATGTGGAATCGAAATAGTTGGAATAACAGAAACACATTTGACGGGATCAGGCGATGATGAAATCACCAGTACAGGTCAGAGAATGATTTGGTCAGTGCAAACCTCCACTAAAAGCAGCGGTGTAGGCCTGCTTCTAAACAAGAAGGCAAAGAAATGCCTCGTATCCCACAACCCAATTTGCTAGACTAGTCAATGCTCGTTTCAACCACAAGAATGGGAAAATGTCGGCTATAGTGTGCTACGCAGCGACCAATGTCTCCCCAGAGGTAGAAAAGGACAATTCCTACTCAGCTCTGACATTTGCTCTATCCCCGCTTTCCCCTCACGATGTTTTGGCCATGGTGTGTGATTTCAATGCAACTGTATCAAACACCAGTGGAGCTTTTAAATTCGTAGTTGGATCGGTTACCCCTGACTCGTTTAATGAAAATGGGACCCGACTACTCCAGCTGTGCGCTATGCACGACTAGGTCGTTGCCAACACCCTGTTTCACAGGAAAGACATCTATAAGCCAAAATGGTACAGCAACGATGGGTAAACGCGGAAGATGATTGACTATATCATAGTCAACCAAAGATGGCACTCATCACTTATAGATTGTAGAACATATCGTGGTGCTGAGATAGGGAATACAGACCATCAATTATTTGCCACTAATTTCGAACTGAGTCTTAAAGCCCAGCCTTCAGAATGGCACCAGCATCCTCCTATTTAGCTACCTCCCCCACGGCGCAAGCTGGACCAAGGAGAGAGGATGGATTTCAACTTATTTCTTCACTCCGTCAAAAAAAGCTAGTATCGTACACCGTATAAAATTAATTTAAACTAAGAAATAATCTTTTTAAGGCTAGACCTACGAATTCATTCAATTTATCAAAATATATTTTTGGCAATGTGTTACTGTCAATGTACTGATAGTCAAAAATGATTCATATCTATTAAAATGCTCTATAAAATCAATCCCTCCCCTCTCCAAAGAACGCTTTAGCTAGTGACGCCTCTGCTAGTGAATGGTGTTTCTACTCACTGCGCAAGGTGTTAATTCTAAGAGCACTTTAGTAGCTGAGTAATGTTGTAAAATATTTATTAAGGTTTGAAAAAAAAAATGGGTAGAAAAAAATTGGATTCCTTATATGTCAGTATCTTGAGAAGTCTTAGTCTACTTAATGTGTTTTGATTTTCAGCCGTTAAGTATTGACCAGTATGTTCATTTCTTATGACTAACTGGTTACTTTATTCTTTATGTATGCGTAAAGTTTCGACAAAGATAGAAGAGGGCACTTGATTGAATATTATTTACAAAAGCAGGAACTAAAAGCAGGTTAAATAAACTAATAAACTAGTTTGCATATATGCATATACTTCAATGGTATACGCGAAGAACATATACGTGCTTTATTCATTACCCCTTGCCAAATTACACGATGGAAAGGGCTAGCAGTTGACTGTTTAAGTTTTGATTCTCCAAAATTGTCTTATCTGACTTTAGCAGTCAAATGGTAAAACGCGCTTACCATTACATCTACTCCCTTGTTTTGAATACAAGACTTTTCTTGCTCCACAGACTCAGTGCACTTTTCCCCAGTCCTAAAGTCTTGTATAAAAATAATTTTAAAATGAGTCGACGATTTTTTCTATAAAAGCAACAATATGCAAAAAAATCAAATGCATTTTAACATTGTGTGTTTTAATTTTTCATTGCTCCCAAGGATTCACTATTCCAACTCGTCAGAGATCTAGTTCTCTTTGAAAACTAATGGCATCTTGCAGAGTATGTTATATGAAAATTAAATTTAAAGAGCACTCAGGGAGCTTCAAAGGGAGCACTCAGGGAGCTTCATAAGCAAAACCAAAATTATGAAGGTAGCAATAATTTCAGACAGTTCGTAGGACGAACCGTAAGTAAAGAGCAACCCCTGTCAATTTTCCGGAATTTTTTTCCAATTTGAACTTCCTTTAAAAGTCTCAGCTATTGGATACTCTCTCGTGGTACTACTCCAAGTGGATGTACAGCCTCTTGCAAACTTGTTCTTCAATTACTCAGTGCGGGGTGTCTACTCTATTTGGTAATTTGACCCTACCTTTTAATAATTTGTATTAACCGAACTTCGGTGTTATCATATTTATAAAGTTTTTAGGACAGTACTACACTTTTGTCAGTGTTGCCACATTGGAGCCTCAAAACGAACAAGTAAAACTAATAAATTTGAAAGCTCTTCGTCCGTAAAAATTCAAGCATTTTTCAAATGTTGATTCTCAATGACCTCCAAAGGGAAGCTGCACATTCTTAAGCTGTTTGGCCCTATATATTTTTAGCGTTTTTACTGGTTTTTTCACTCGCATTTCTTTTGTTTAAAATTAACACCTGTTACAACACTGTCCTTAGAACTTTAGGGTCCCGCTGGTTCAAGAAAGTTTTGAGCTAAAAAAGTAACGTAATAGAAAATTGGTGGAACTTCTATGATGTTTTTTTGTTTAAACCCGATGAAACTTCTAGGCTGTTGTGTGTTAAAACATCAAACTAGGTTAGATGTTATCAGAGCAGTATAAAATTAATTTGTTTCGAAACAACACAACGCAACCCGTAGAGTTCCCGCTGGCTCAAGAAATTCTTTAGTTTAAATGGAACTCAATGGATAAAACTTCGAGGCTGTTGGGTGTTGGATAATCTAATTTTGGTAAAAGGTAAGTAGGTGTGGTATTATCCTACTAGAATAATAATAGTAGTATAGTAAAATTTCGATTAATGATATTTTAATATAAATTCTCGCAGGTTGAGTTTCTAGGGGTTTTAAACAAGCTTGAGGATCTTTAAATTGGTAATTGGTTCCAGATACCAATAGAAGATACATCTGAAAGTGTCTTCGTTTATTCCGGAATTGTTTCTCAGTGACCTCTGGGAGGTGATTGTGGCACCATTGAAAAACTTTTTGTATGTAATTTTTATTAGCTTGACTAGTATGCAGGTATTTCACAGGTTTGACCTGACATAGGGTTACCATATAGATCTTATGGTAGAGGCGCCACCGTGCTGGGTAAAGAATGTAAAGCCTCGAAACCCGCTAAGGCCGGTGGTATTCTTCTGATGAGCCCTAAATGGAAGGTTTTACTTGGAAATATTTTGCTAGATTTAAGGTGCTTTTGCTGGTAATTTTACATCGACTTACATTTATTGATGACAACTTTGCATGGATTTGGACTTTTCTATTTGGTTGATGGTTTGGGTATACTGTTTGGTCCTAGGTAGTTGGATGGATGTGTAAGGTGAGAGCCTCGTTCAAGTGCACATTTGTCTCAATTGCTGGATTAGGACTACAGTTTTTTTTTTTTTTTTTTTTTTTTTTTTTTTTTTTTTTTTTGCCAAGTAATTACCTCTTAAACATAATAAGATCAAACGGTAAATATTACATATTCCAAAGCAACTTTTGGAAATTTTAGAAAGAGCTTCAAATCCCTCCAAAATGGCCGGAGATCGAAAGGAAAAATGCACCACTGGAATCGCCATTGTCGAAAACCCTCGACTGCAGACTCGGAGTCCCCCACCTTGAACAACAATGAAAATCATGTTTTGTGTTGGGTAGAACTGGTGCCTCCTTTTCTCCCTTTTTTTTCCCGGGGCGATTGTGTTGAACTAGTGGTTGTAGAATATTAGGAAAGGGTTCTTTTGAATGTGATTCACAATATCTAGTCCCTTTTTTTAAGTGGCAAAGAGATCGCGCTACAGTCAAGTATCGTTTTCTATCATCTTGTGCCACGAACATCTATTTTTGCCCAGAACGGGCCAAAACACCAAGGAATACAAATCTAAGATACCCATTTGACTTGCCCTTGTCTAAAACCCTAGATATCTCAAGATTGAGCCCCACCATGAAAAAAAGGAAGTTTACTTTTTCCATAGGTAGCAGTGATGTATAGTTTGTTCCTTTCTTTTCCGCCAGTGCGGTTACCACCCAAGGTTACTGAGTTAACCACACAAGGAAGTAAATTCCAACGCTAATACTGATATCCTTAAAGACACAATTTTCTGACATTCTTTTAGCTCTTCATGACGTTTGTTTTATCTCCTTGGAAGCTTGGCAAGCTTGGAAAATGCTAGCCTTGGCAAAAAATAAAAAAACAAACAAAAAAAAACAAAAAAAACAAGGAGATTGATCACTACTACCATGCAAAAAAAAAAAATCCTCGTTTTTCAAGATGGGTTAAAAACATCTGGTTAAGGGTTGTGGTTCTAATTGTATACTTTTTTTTTCGATCCGCCGCCATTTTTGAATATTTCAAGCTTTTTTTTCAAAATTGTCGAAAAAAAAGTTCCCAGTACACTTTTGCCATCAAAGTATACTTTTACTATAAATAAAAGAATGAAAAAAAATTCCTGACTAGACAGTTGTTTTCAAAGTGCGTTTATAAATTTCCGTTACCTTTGCTAAGTTGCAGTTGCTGTTGTCGTTATCTATGATAAGCTATTGGAAATAGTAAAGGATAGTGTCAGAAACATGATGGTCAGACGTACTGTAATTAACGGTCAGAAACGTAATGAGGAGAAGTCGCAGATAACACAAAATCTTTTTAAAAAAAATAAACGTAAGACATAAATAGTTTCAGTTGCAAGCTTTAAATTATAGCACGAGAACAAGGAGCAGTATTGTATCTTTGATAATAATTTGAATAATTTTCTCGGCGGTGCATTAAAGATGTATTTTAGTACGAAGTATAAGGATATGACGTCATTGGAGACCAGGGGGGTGTGTCATGGAGTCTTGCCAAGTGTGTTACCTTTAATAGAACAGGTGACTGCATTGTGCAGGTACGAGGGGTTAAGAGCACCCCCTGTTAATTGAACTTGTCTATTATCCCGACCACATTCAAATTAATTGTAACACCTGGGAATCTTAGCTAGAAATAGGGCATGTCACAGAAATACAGGGGGAAGGGTGTGTTGCGTGATGAAACATGTTCTTAAAATTCAATGCTATTTTCCCTATTTGTGCCGTGACGGCAGAGCACTCCAGTAGAAACAGCTTACCGCATTGTACAGGTGCGAGGGTGTGTCACGTGACGTCAGAGGGCATGTCACAGGAATTCTATGGGTAAAGGGAGGGCATGTCACAGGAATCCGCGGAGGTCATGCGCTTGAAATACACAGTGTTGTGTCGCAGAAAACAAAGGTGTGTGTCGCGTGACGAAACATGCGCTTGAAATTGAATGCTATGTTCCCTATCTATGCCGTGACGGCAGAGCGCTCCGGTAGAAACAGCTGATTGCATTGTACAGGTGCGAGGGTGTGTCGCGTGACATTAGAGGGCATTTCACAGGAATTCTATGGGAAAAGGGAGGGCATGTCACAGGAATCCGGGGCGTGCTTGAACCTTCTGCAATGGGCGTGCTTGAAAGCAGCTGCTACTTATAGCTTATATAAAAGATATCGCACATATCTACGTCTTTCATATAAATTTCACCATCAGCAAGTTCCAAATGGCACTAAAAACGGCACTTTTGGTGTCGTGTCTCAGGTGGAAAAGCTGGGGTTATTGGGCTAGCAGAACTTATAAAAGTGACGTTTAATGACTCAGTTGAAAGAAATTGCTCTTATATACGTGTTTTTTTTTCAATTTTACATTCGTAAGTGCGATATAGCAATGAAAACAAAACTTATGGTGCCACTTCTTAAGTGGAAAAGCTCTGAAGTACAAAACTGGTAACATTATAATCGTTATGTTCCAGAACCCTTAACTGGAAGTTAACAAGAACCCCTCCCGTACACTCCCCTCCCAGCCTCCTCAGTAAGTTTCATAATTCGTCTGCTCATCAGTAAGCTACTGAAACATTAGCAGGCTACTAATGTTTCAATACCGCTCTCTAGGGCTATAATGAAAGAAAGGTTGAGGTGGTTAGGGCACATTGTGCGGATGAAGGATGACAGATTGCCGAAGATTGTTCTTTTCGGCCAACCATCTAGGGCTAAACGGATAGCAGGACATCCCCGTCTGGGGTGGGAGGACGTCATAAGAAAGATTTAAAGGAAATGGGAACTTCGTGGGCGGGTGTAAAAAGGGAGGCTTTGAATAGATTGGGGTGGAGGAGGAGCGTGCGTAGCCGTGTTTGCCTCAGACGGCTTGGTGCTGCGGTGAGTTGTTGTTTTTAGTAGTAGTAGTAACAACAACCTGAGATTGCCCCCCCCCCACCAGAAGACTTGAAAAATAGTGGCCAAAGATAAATTTTTCGTCTTCGGATGCCGACCCTGTGGAGCTAAGGCTTACGAGTAAAGCAAAGTATGTGCTTCATTCGTCTGTTAAAATAAGCGTTTTATAACGCATTCAAGTGGTACCTTAAATGGTATTAAATAAAAAAAAGTTTTTTAAACTGAAAGTAAGGAGCGACATTAAAACTTAAAACGAACAGAAATTATTCCGTATATGAAAGGGGCTGTCCCCTCCTCAACGCATCGCTCTTTACGCTAAAGTTTTTTTTTGTTTTAAAAAATAAAGTTGTGAGACAGAGTCAAACTTTAGCGTAAAGAGCGAGGCGTTGAGGAGAGGACAGCCCCTTTCATATACGGAATAATTTCTGTTCGTTTTAAGTTTTAATGTCGCTCCTTACTTTCAATTTAAAAAACTTGTTTTTTTCATTTAGTTTCTGATCGTTTTTTAGTTAATGCAGCTTTTATTTTGGCTCACCGTCATTGAATAAGTAAACAAAATTTGCATAAAAATTTTTCTTTTCTTTTGCTAAATGGCTGTCTCTAAATTTGGTTCGGACGTAATTTACAAATTAACTTACGTAACGAACTTCTATATTCGTATATTTTTCTTCTGGCAAAAAATACAAAGTTGCAGATTTTTGCAGATATGAGCTTGAAACCTATGTTATAGGGTTTTCTGATACACTGAATCTGACGGTGTGATTTTCAATAAAATTCTTTCACTTTTAGGGGATGTTTCCCCCCTCTTTAAAAAATCAGGTAAATTTTCTCAGGCTCGTAGCCTTTGATGAGTAATGCTAAAGTTAATAAAATTCATATATTTAGAATGAACATTATAAGCCCATTCTTTTGATACATTTATTGACATCAAAGTTCCGTTTTTAAAGTTTCGATTACTATTGAGCCGTATCGTTTTTTTTATTGTTTTTTTTTATTACATATATGTTATTAAGTATATGATGGGGTTCTCCCCTTAGTCAATACCACGTTCTTTAAGTTATAAGTTAAAAAATTTCAAATCACAAACCCCTGAATCACAAAGGCCGTTTAATTAGAATAGATAGCCCTTTTGAAAGAACTAAAAAAAACTGTAGCGTAAAGAGCGAGGTATTGACTGGGGGGGAACCCCCTCATATACGTAATAATTTCTGTTGATTTTAAGTTCTAATGTTGCTTCTTACTTTCAGTTGAAAAAACTTGTTTTTTTTAATTTAATTTCTGATCGTTTTTTAATAATGCTTGGAAATCCGGCGCCCCCTTCATAGAAATATCCCTTACCCCAAAGAAACATCCTCCACGGAAAGATTCTCCCGAGTAACCCCCTCCTCCATCCCCCCCCACCAAAAAAAATTCTTCCTGAAAATGTCTGTAAACTTCCCAATAACCCCCCAAAAGACAATATCCAAAGGCCTACCTCAGGGAGCAGTCCTCAGTTGCCTCCTTTTTGCCCTATATCTCTGGGACATGAACCTACCCCACACGAATCTACAATATGCTGATGATCTGGTGCTATGGTCATCTGGCAACACCTTTCAGATAGCACTGTCAAATTTGCAAAAGTCACTTTTCCAGTTTGAAAAATTCTCTCAACATTCAGATTTACCCATTGCACCCACCAAGTCAAAAATAATCCAATTTCACCGGAAGCGAAACCATGTTAATGCAAAACTAACTCTAAATAAAACAACTATTCCAGAAGATAATAATATTAATTACCTAGGTCTCATGTTTGACCAAAAACTTAATTTCCACCTCCACATTTCAAACACAATAAAAAAATGTTATAGAAAAGCAAATATACTAAAAAGACTTCGTTCCACACCCTGGGGTTGTAAGGAGAAAACCTTACTCCAGTTTTATAAATCACATATAAGGCCCCATATTGACTATGGGCTCATTGTCTATGGTGCATGTGCAAAGACCCAGATGCAAAAAATTGAAACAACATAAAATGATATAATACGTCTCATATTTGGTCTTAGGAAACCCACAAGCACCAAGTTTCTGTTTATGGAGAGTGGATTAACAACAATAAGGGAGAATTTTCAACCTTCTTCCATCAAAAAGAATGAGACAGAGGCCACCTTTAAAGTAAAGTTCATGGTTTGCATCAGAGTTCAGACTTTCAGGGCGCATCATTGAAAAAAAAAACCCAAGGGAAGCAAGTTTCAACAATTTTTAGACATGGGAGGTAAGGGAGTCACTAACTCTCTCCCATTTCTCCCTTTAGAACATAGCTGTTTTGCCAGGACCTATGTGCTGCCGTGCCTTTTGCTTGTTGCAGCCCATGACTTGATCTAAAACCAAGTCAGTTTTATTCTATTAAACATTAATAAAAAAAAGAAGAAAAAAAAACACTACAAAATAGAGATCTGATTGAGGATTGAGGTCCTTAGGGGTCAATTGAATGGGGTTGAGTTGCACCTGGGTTCAGTTAAACAGGGGTTGACCTACAAACAATTTTGAGTTACCAAAAGAAATTAGCATACCCCCGGAACGATAAAAAAAGAAATTGAGGTAGAGGTATCAAGAAATGCAAAAATTTCGGATGGTGTTTAAGTGGTAAAGGTACCTGCAAATTTTAACTCAACGAACAAACCTGCATCTGTAAATCAATTAGTAAAATGGTATTACAGTCTTATTTCCGTTTGTTTAAAATACCATTTTGGTTTGGAGATGAAAATATAAATCGGTAATGGCATTTGGAGAAATATTTCAAGATAATTTATGCATAAATTTGATAGTCGAATATGAGAATAAAAACTCGAATAGAAGTAAGCAAAAATTTAAGTTCATTCAGTTTGAAACGTTTGCATTATGAACCAGAACAAAAAGTTACTAGGTTTGAAACCTTTTGGGGGAATTAGGAAGGGCAAAACTATTCTTATCATTGGTAATTTAAGCTCGGTTTAAATTCGGCTTAATTGTGATTTCTATTCGTGTCAAGTTTGTCATCTTATATGAGGAAATTTCTAATCGTTTAAGTTTTAAATTGATACTAGATCAAATTAAGGACTACATTTGTACATCGATAAGATCCAAAGTGTGAAAATGACAAACCAAACAAAAGAGGCCGAGAAAATGCCCAGTTTTTGCGAGAGATTAATTGCAAATTTTATTTATTACCAGCGCTTTCGGAGAAAGTTAATGCAATTCCTGGACTTTCGGATAGCTTTGCTGCCTTACAGGTACAGATGAATAAAATTAGTAGACAGCTATCTAGCAATGCTAAGACAAATGAAGAAATTAAAAAAGAGCTGGAAAATGTGAAATCAGACCTAGCAATCACATACGAACGAGCCAACCACCTCAAAGCAGAGTAGAAAAGGACAAAATTATATATAATTATACTCCGCAACACCTTGGCGAGTATACTGTGAAGCAAGAAATAATAGATTTATTAAACTGTGCTATGCCATCTCTCAAAATAAGTCGAGGTGATGCACGTGACATTTTTAGATTCAAATCAGGGCCAGTAGTAGTGAAGCTAAACTCGGTCGAAATCAGAGACTACATCTTAAGAAATAGTTCCTTATTGAGAATGGTAGGTCTATCGGTTGCCCCAGATTACACGGCTAAACAAAGAGAAGCCCTTAAACACTTAATGAAAATTAAGAATCTTGCATAGAACGATGGCCGTGATACAAAGCTACGAGGTGACAAGCTGTTTATCCAAGGCCGACTATTCAGGTACGATGGAAAGGCTGTGATTGAGGTTAAAAGTAACTTGGTGCCAGTTAAAAACCTTGGTCCACTTCCTAGTGCTAGGCTCCCAATTGACCCCGCTGTTATCCGGATGGGGTTAGAAAGTGATGCCAGTGATAGTGGTGCGGAGACAGTTATACCATCAACAGCCTATTCTCAGGCAGTATCGGCAACTAAAAGACCTTTTAGTGCTGTTATTAGCCCTAATGACCTACATCGACCAGGCACTCGTAACGTGGCAACCAGAGGAAACCATTCTCCAAGAAAAGGACTTAACAGAAGACCTCGCAGTGGTTTTTCCCGTGATTTTGTTGATTATAGACAGCGAGTGCTAACAGATATTAATAGTCGCAGTCGTGAGTATTACCATTTTGCCTTTTCGCCGACAGAGGCTATGAACGAGAAACTCCAAGAAGAGGCTAGTGATATTAATGCACTGACAGAAAGCGTAGACGCATGGGAAATAAAGGGCCATATACTGAGTTTAATGTCATGGAACATACAAGGACTACGTGATAAGTTGTCTTATTTATATGATGAATTACTTTCGTTTGATGTGATTTCGTTTATTGAAACATGGTACGATCATTCTCCTACATCACCTCTCCCATGGTATTTGGTTGAACAGGTTGTGCGTAAACCAGCAAAAAATAATAGACATTATGGTGGTACATCAGACAATTCATTCACAGATTCTGAAAGGTGATATGGGCCTGTTTTCGTTAAAACTACGTAGGTCTATTTTGATGCTTAGATTTTGGTTGAAGCTCATAAGGTGTAATAAAGATAGACTAGTAATAGCAGCTTATTATAAGATGTTGAGTTATGGTTCGAAAACGTCGTGGCCATCCCAAATTAGGTCATTACTAGAAAGAGTAGGAATGCCCTTCTTATGGAATGATGGTCTTGGTTAGTATAGTCCTTCTAATGAATTCTACGACTTTATGTTCCTTCCGGTTTTTCTGGTAGGTAAACATGTCATTACACCTTTGCCAAGAGGAACGAGTACGCAATACCGGTCCTAGTGTGATTGATTTTTTGGACAATTGCCTTTAGTCAAGACTAGTTTGTTAAGAATGTGTCGTTGCTAAAGCTAACTCTCATTGGAAAAAAGGGGTATAAAGCTTTTCGTTTTTGATAAGAATTGCACAATGAATGTATTGTTTGACGTGGGCATTTTTTATGAGCCAATCAGAGGTTGTTCAATATACGATAACTTGATTTGTGGTTGGGATTTGAATAAAAGAAATGGTTATATTATTTGCTTGCGTGTATAGGAATTCCCATGTTATTTGCTTGCAGGTATAGATATTCCCTTGTTATTTGCTTGCATGTATAGGAATTCCCATGTTATTTGCTTGCGTGTATAGGAATACCCATGTTATTTGCTTGCATGTATAGGAATTCCCATGTTATTTGCTTGCGTGTATAGGAATTCCCAGGTTATTTGCTTGCATGTATAGGAATTCCCTTGTTATTTGCTTGCATGTATAGGAATTCCCATGTGATTTGCTTGCATGTATAGTAATTCCTATATTAATTGCTTGCGTGCATAGGAATTCCCATGTTATTTGCTTGCGTGCATAGGAACTCCCTTGTTATTTGCTTGCAAGTATAGGAATTCCCATGTTATTTGCTTGCCTGTATAGGAATTCCCATGTTATTTGCTTGCGTGTATAGGAATTCCCATGTTATTTGCTTGCATGTATAGGAATTCCCATGTTATTTGCTTGCATGTATAGGAATTCCCATGTTATTTGGTTGCGTGTATAGTAATTCTCATGTTATTTGCATGCATGTATAGGAGATCCAATGTTTTTTGCGTGGATGTATATGGATAGCAAAGGTTATTTGCTTGAGGGTATCGGAATTCCCATGTTATTTGCTTGCGTGTATAGGAATTCCCATGTTATTTGCTTGCATGTATAGGAATTCCCATGTTATTTGCTTGCATGTATAGGAACTCCCATGTTATTTGCTTGCATGTATAGGAATTCCCACGTTATTTTGATTGCGTGTATAGGAATTCCCATGTTATTTGCTTGCGTATATAGGAATTCCCATGTTATTTTTTTGCATGTATAGGAATTCCTATGTTATTTGCTTGCGTGTATAGGAATTCCCATGCTATTTTAATGGCTTATGTCCCCCCCATGCTATTATAAGAGTTTATGTCCCCTTCCTATGCTATTCCAGGAGCTTATGTTCCTTCCTATGCTATTATAAGGGCTTTTCCGTGTGGTTTTTCTTTACTTGGTACCCATTAAAAACAAAATTTTTGTGTTAAATAAGTATTTCTTATATCTTTTGAAAGAGCTTTACGAGGTTTGAGACACTCTGTTGCTTGATTCCGTTTGATTTTACTTTACTTAGTGCTCATTAAAAACGAAATTTTTGTGTTAAATAAGTAATTCTTGTATCTTTTAAAAGAGCTTTACGGGGTTTGAGAGACTCGGTTGTCTGATTCCGTGGGATTTTTCTTTACTTGGTGCCCATTAAATAAGTTGCTAGAGAAAAACCCATGTTGATGAGTTGAAATAAAATATTTTAAAAAGAAATGGCTGAAAAGTGTTTTGGGGGAGATGGGTTGATTGACAGAAGGATGTATTAGCGAATTTATAGTGGAGGGCGAGCTGCAAGCGAAAAATCTAAGCTATTAAGGGTTTTTGACGGTAAACTCTAGTTTTTTTGTAAGAAAATTATGGAAAATACAATTCTTTGGTTCATAGGTGAAACTTAAGTCCAGGTATGGATCGAAAAATAAACTATTTCTGAAGAATCTGAGCTAATAATGGTTTTTGACCATAAACTCTAGTTTCCTGTAAGAAAATTATTCAAAATACAATTCTCTCGTTCAAATGTGTAACTTAGGTCCATTCTCTGGTTAAAATGTGGAAAAACCCGTGTGAATGAGTTAAAATAGAAATTTTTTAACAAGAAATGACTGAAAAGTGTTTTGGAGGAGATGGGTTTATTGGCAGAAGGATGTATTAGCGTAGTTATAGTTGAGGCCGAGTTGCTCGCAAAAAACCCGTGTGGATGAGTTGAAATAAACATTTTTAACAATAAATGTCTGAAAAGTGTTTTGGGGGAGATGGGTTGATTGGCAGAAGGATGTATTAGCGAAGTTATAGTGGAGGGCAAGTTGCTAGTGAAAAATCTAAGCTAATAAGGGTTTTTGACCGTAAACTCTAGTTTTTTTTAAGAAAATTATGGAAAATACTATTTGTTGGCTCATAGGTGAAACTTAAGTCCAGGTATGGATTGAAAAATAAACTATTTCTATAGAATCTGAGCTAATAAGGGTTTTTGACCATAAACTCTAGTTTCCTGTAATAAAATTATGGAAAATACAAGTCTCACATTCAAACGTTAAGCTTTTTTACATTATATGACTCAGATGTTAAAATTTCTTTATTCTATGGACACAAGATTGAAAGAGTAATGTCTGTTATTATTAAATATTTTTTTTTTTCATAATAGCACACTATTTTTTTAAACTTCGAAATAACTAAACTTTTTTTTTTGTACGTATATTAAATTTACAAAATATTACTACTGCTCTCCAAAAATTTTAATAGGCGATTTTTCAGTGACATGATTTGGCTTTCCCCATGGTGTTCTACGTCCGGATATCGACACTACCTAATCTATTGCATGTATTAAATCAGTATTTTTTACGCAGTAGTACAATAAACACATAAGTCAAATCTTTAAAAAAATTGAAGATTGAGCATTTTAATAAAGTCTGTTCACATGTCAATGTTATTGTAGCATTGAATGCTGACAAGGAGAAGTATTTAAACTATTAAACAAGTAAAAATGGTAGCACTATTGGAAATGTATGTGTGCATTGTCATGACAGTAAGGAATTTAATTTCTTTGAAGTACCAAAAAAATTCAACTCTTTTTATGGTGGATATGAAAGAGTGGCAAGTGTCACTGGCAAGACATCTTCTTGCCAGTGCTTGTGGTAACATGCTACCTATTGTTACACCCCATCGTCAACTTTCGGGTATTAGCATTCAACGGAAGATCAAAAGAAGACATGCATACTCTTCTACTAATATCATAAACCATTTCTTGTTGACGTGCCGAAACTGTTACCTTTGTAAAAATAATGTTGTAATAGACAGCGAGATTGTCGTAACAATAAAAAGGGCATTTGCAGAAAATATCACTGAGTAATATAAAGATGAATCGATGAAAAATAAAGTGCCAGCAAACTTCACTACTATTAATCAAACAATTAATGAAACAAATAATAGCAAAGATGAAGTGCATATTGAACATGTGGATGACCCCCATTAGAAATGTTTTCACATGCTAGTGTTATTGTAGCATTGAATGCTGACAAGGAG